>NW_024469043.1:83625-191938 GCF_003184825.1 Aspergillus fijiensis CBS 313.89 | reverse complement strand
CCTCCCCCCCACATAACGAGCGCCTTCCATTCTACACCCCCGGTGGTCCCTCCTCCAACACACAAAAGCTCCCCTCCTAGCTTCCGACTTACTATCACATTCTCTGTCGGCTACCGACGGAAGAATGGGTCTGAACTTGGAGGAACTCTATGGCCAACCTATAGTCGATGAGCAGAAACCGAATGAGTATTCGGAGTACCAGCCGAAGCAGGGGTATGGCTGGGCCAACACCTTGCCCGAGCGGCAAGGTCTCTATGACCCTGAATATGAAAAGGATGCTTGTGGTGTAGGCTTCGCCGCGTAAGTGCCCTGCGTCTTCCTTCACCATCATTAAAATGCGCAACCTCGAGGGCGCCCAGAAGACTGGCAAGGTCACTAACAAGGACTCTCGACAGACACATCAAAGGAAAGCCTAGCCACAAGATTGTTAGTGATGGTAAGTTGTCCCGCGCCGGCATCAACGTTCCCTGGCAACTGGTTTATTAATGGAAGCATGGACTTGCAGCTCGTAACCTGCTCTGTAACATGACGCATCGTGGCGCCGTTGGTTCAGATGCACGGGACGGTGATGGTGCTGGTGTGATGACCAGTATTCCACACAAGTTCTTCATCAAGAATTTCGCCCGGGAAGTCGGAGTTGATCTCCCTCCTCTCGGCCAGTATGCCGTCGGAAACTTGTTCTTCAAGCCAGACGAAGAGTCTCTGAAAGAGTCTACCAACACATTCGAGGAAATTGCAACGTCTTTGGGTCTACGCGTGCTGGGATGGCGCGAGGTTCCTCGCGATTCGACCATTCTCGGCCCTGCTGCGCTCTCACGGGAGCCCATCATCATGCAACCCTTCGTGGTGCTGAAGTCAGCGTATGGCGAAGGCAACAAGCCCGAAGTCACTGACGCAGCACATTTTGACGACAAGACTTTCGAGCTCCAGCTGTACGTTCTACGGAAGCGTGCCACCCATGTGATTGGCCTTGCCAACTGGTTCTACCTCTGCTCTCTCAGTAACCGGAACATTGTCTACAAGGGTCAGCTGGCTCCAGTGCAGGTGTACCAGTACTACCACGACCTGGTCAATGTAGATTATGAGGGTCACTTTGCTCTCGTCCATTCTCGTTTCTCGACCAACACTTTTCCTTCATGGGACCGTGCGCAACCTTTGCGATGGGCGGCCCACAATGGTGAAATCAACACCCTTCGTGGCAACAAGAACTGGATGCGCGCTAGAGAGGGTGTGCTGAAGTCCGATATTTTCGGAGCGGAGCTTGACTCGCTCTATCCCATTGTTGAGGATGGCGGTTCCGACTCTGCCGCCTTCGATAACGTTCTGGAGCTGCTGATGATCAACGGAGTTCTTTCCTTGCCCGAAGCAGTCATGCTCATGATTCCTGAAGCGTGGCAGGACAACCCGGCTATGGACCCGGCCAAGGCTGCTTTCTACGAATGGGCTGCCTGCCAGATGGAGCCCTGGGATGGCCCGGCACTCTTTACTTTCTCCGACGGCCGCTATTGCGGAGCCAACCTCGACCGCAATGGCTTGCGTCCTTGCCGCTTCTATGTCACGGACGATGACAGAATAATCTGTGCCTCTGAGGTTGGTGCCGTGGACGTCGATCCTGAACGCGTGATCCAGAAGGGCCGCTTGCAGCCCGGCAAGATGCTCCTGGTTGACACCGTGGCTGGCCGGATCATCGATGACTCGGAACTCAAGTATACTGTCTCCCACCGACATGATTTCGCTTCCTGGTTAGAAAAAGAACTCCTGAAATTGCCTGCTATCAAAGAGAAATTGGATGCGCAGAGCGTGGATCTCGTCTCCCCATTAGATGAGACGACTATCCAGAATGATCCCCGCCTGAAGGCCTTCGGTTATTCCTTTGAGCAAGTGAGTCTGCTACTCGGCCCTATGGCCGCTGATTCAAAGGAAGCCCTTGGGTCAATGGGCAACGATGCTCCTCTTGCCTGTATTGCTAAGCAACCACGCCTTCTCTACGAATACTTCCGTCAACTCTTTGCTCAGGTCACGAACCCTCCCATCGATCCTATCCGCGAGGCAGTGGTTATGTCTCTAGAATGCTATGTTGGTCCTCAGGGCAACCTTCTGGAAATGGAGCAGTCACAGTGTCACCGCTTGCTCTTGCCATCCCCTATCCTGAGCATTCCCGAGTTCAACGCGTTGAAGAATATCAATCGCGCTCACAAGGATTGGACAGTCAAAACCATCGACATTACATTCGAGAAGCAGAAGGGTGTCCCTGGCTACCTTGAAGCTCTTGATGCCATCTGCGATGCCACAACCGAAGCAATCCAGAACGGGGACAAGGTCCTTGTGCTTTCGGACCGAGCCACGTCGGCGGGGAGAGTTCCTGTCTCCGCTCTTTTGGCTACTGGGCTTGTTCATCATCACTTGGTCCGTAACAAATGGAGATCTCTCGCCGCCATCGTCGTCGAGACCGCCGAGGCTCGTGAGGTACATCACATGTGTGTTTTGGTAGGGTACGGAGCCGACGCTATCAACCCTTACCTTGCAATGGAGTGTATCCTCAAGATGAACCGGGAAAAGCTGATTCGCAAGCAACTCCCTGATGAGAAGGTCATCGAGAACTACAAGGCTTCTTGTGATGGTGGTATCCTCAAGGTCATGAGCAAGATGGGTATCTCCACCTTGCAGTCCTACAAGGGTGCTCAGATTTTCGAAGCTCTCGGTATCGATGATAGTGTCATTGACCGTTGCTTCGCGGGAACTGCGAGCCGCATTCGTGGTATGACTTTCGAGCTTATTGCTCAAGATGCCTTCGCCTTCCACGAGCGTGGATACTCTTCGCGTGAGATTGTCGATATTCCCGGTCTTCCTGAGTCTGGCGAATATCACTGGCGTGATGGCGGGGAAGAGCACATCAATGACCCGGTCAGCATCGCGAACATGCAAGATGCTGTCCGCACAAAGAATGACAAGTCGTATGAAGCGTATGCCAAGGCTGAACATGAGCAGATCAAGAATTGTACCCTGCGTGGTATGCTCGACTTCGACTTCGAACAGCGGACCCCCATTCCCATTGACCAGGTCGAACCTTGGACAGAAATTGTGCGTCGGTTCGTTACAGGTGCCATGTCTTATGGTTCGATATCCATGGAATCGCATTCTACCTTGGCAGTCGCTATGAACCGCCTTGGTGGAAAGTCGAACACTGGTGAAGGAGGCGAAGATCCCGAGAGAAGCAAGAGATTCGAGAACGGCGATACGATGCGCTCCGCCATCAAGCAGATTGCTTCCGGTCGCTTCGGTGTGACTTCTCACTACCTCGCGGACGCTGATGAGCTACAGATCAAGATGGCACAAGGAGCTAAGCCCGGTGAAGGTGGTGAGCTTCCTGGACACAAGGTCGTGGGCCCTATCGCCCGTACTCGTTACTCTACTCCTGGTGTCGGATTAATCTCGCCACCTCCGCACCACGACATCTATTCCATTGAAGATCTTAAGCAACTCATCTACGATCTTAAATGTTCCAACCCTCGCGCAAGAGTATCCGTCAAGCTCGTGTCTGAGGTCGGTGTTGGTATTGTTGCCTCCGGTGTCGCGAAGGCCAAGGCTGATCATATCCTGATCTCCGGTCACGATGGTGGTACTGGTGCGTCCCGTTGGACTGGTATCAAATATGCCGGTCTCCCATGGGAGTTGGGTCTGGCCGAAACCCACCAGACCCTTGTCCTGAATGACCTGCGCGGGCGTGTTGTTGTCCAGACCGATGGTCAAATTCGTACCGGTCGTGATCTTGCTGTCGCTTGTCTGCTCGGTGCAGAAGAATTCGGATTTGCCACCACTCCCTTGATTGCTATGGGATGTATCATGATGCGCAAGTGTCATCTGAATACTTGTCCTGTTGGAATTGCGACCCAGGATCCAGCACTGAGGGCTAAATTCCAGGGAACTCCCGAGCATGTGATCAACTTCTTTTACTATGTTGCTAACGAGATGCGTGCCATCATGGCCAAGTTGGGCATTCGCACGGTCAACGAGATGGTGGGTCGTGCGGAGCTCCTCAGGATCCGAGATGGTATCAAAACCCCCAAACAAGAGAAGATTGATCTCTCCCTCATTCTCACCCCGGCCCACTCCCTCCGTCCTGGAGTAGCTACCTACAATGTTCGCAAGCAGGACCATCGCCTCCACACTCGTCTCGATAATAAGTTAATTGCCGAATCCGAGCTTGCTTTGGAGAAGGGCCTACCCTGTCGTATTGAATGCGATATCGTCAACACGGATCGTGCCTTGGGTGCTACCTTGTCCTATCAGGTCAGTCGCCGCTATGGTGGGGAAGGACTCCCGCAAGACACTATTCACTCGAACATTAAGGGCTCGGCCGGTCAGTCCTTTGGTGCTTACCTTGCTCCGGGTATCACCCTCGAGCTGGAAGGTGACGCCAACGACTATGTCGGTAAGGGTCTTTCTGGAGGTCGCCTAATTGTGTACCCTCCCCGTGGCGCTGCATACAAGGCCGAGGAGAACGTAATTGTCGGCAACACCTGTCTCTACGGTGCTACTCGGGGTACTTGCTTCTTCCGCGGTATGGCTGCTGAGCGTTTTGCTGTTCGTAATTCCGGGGCTACCGCTGTCGTTGAGGGTGTTGGTGACCATGGATGTGAGTATATGACTGGCGGTCGGGTGCTTGTGCTTGGTTCCACCGGTCGTAACTTCGCCGCTGGCATGTCCGGTGGTATCGCCTATATCTTGGATAAGAACCAGGATTTCCACTCCAAGGTCAACATGGAGATGGTCGAGGTCAGCGGTTTGGAGGACCCCGCTGAAATCGCCTTCGTTCGTGGCTTGATTGAGGATCACCACCACTACACCGGTTCTGAATTGGCTGCTCGCATCTTGCTCGATTTCACCCGTGCTCTCCGCCACTTCGTCAAGGTTTTGCCCATTGATTACAAGCGCATCCTCGAGGAGGAAAGTGCCAAGGCTAAGGCCGCAAAGAAGGCCGAGTTCACTCTCCCTCAGCTTCCGGGTACGCCGGTTCCGGCTGAGAAATCGAAGGCTCAGTCCGAAAAGGATGCGAAGAAGGTTGAGATGCTCGACATCGAAGACAGCATCAGTGACTCGAAGACCGAGAAGAAGCGCTCTGCTCTCATTCTCGACAAGACCAGAGGTTTTATGAAGTATAATCGTCGCAGCGAAAAGTACCGAAACCCAGCCACTCGGACGCGTGACTGGGCTGAGCTTTCTGCCCGTCTCAGCGAGGATGAGTTGAAGTACCAGTCGGCTCGTTGCATGGACTGCGGTGTCCCATTCTGTCAGTCTGATACTGGTTGTCCGATCTCCAATATCATCCCTAAGTGGAATGAACTGGTCTTCCAGAACCAGTGGCAAGATGCGCTCAACCGTCTTCTCATGACAAACAACTTCCCAGAATTCACCGGTCGTGTCTGCCCCGCGCCTTGTGAGGGTGCATGTGTCCTTGGTATCAACGAAGACCCAGTAGGCATCAAGTCTATCGAGTGTGCTATCATTGACCGTGGGTTCGAAATGGGCTGGATGGTCCCTCGTCCTCCTAAGACTCGCACTGGTAAGACTATTGCCATTATTGGTTCTGGTCCGGCCGGTCTCGCTGCTGCAGATCAACTCAATCGTGCTGGGCACAGTGTGACTGTCTACGAGCGAGCTGATCGTATTGGTGGGCTGCTCATGTATGGTATTCCCAACATGAAGCTGGACAAGAAGGTTGTGCAGCGTCGTGTTGACCTGATGGCTGCTGAAGGCGTCCAATTTGCCCCTAGCACTCCCGTTGGACCTGAACACGATGTCAGCTTGGAGTCCCTGCGTAAGACCAACGACGCTGTGATCATTGCTACCGGTGCCACCGTGGCTCGTGATCTAAAGGTCCCGGGACGCGAGCTTGAGGGCATCCATTACGCCATGCAATTCTTGCACCGCAACACCAAGTCGCTCCTCGATTCCAACCTGGCCGATGGTGCATACATCTCCGCCAAGGACAAGCACGTTGTGGTTATTGGTGGTGGTGACACCGGAAATGACTGCATTGGTACTTCTGTTCGTCATGGCGCCAAATCTGTTACCAACTTCGAGTTGCTGCCCCAGCCTCCGCCGGAGCGTGCCCGTGACAACCCTTGGCCCCAATGGCCTCGCATTTACCGGGTTGACTATGGCCATTCCGAAGTCAAGACACACATGGGCAAGGACCCTCGCGAGTACTGTGTCATGTCTAAGGAATTCATTGACGATGGCAGTGGTCGCGTTAAGGGTATCAATACTGTTCGCGTGGAGTGGACCAAGGGTGCTTCTGGCGGATGGGACATGAAGACTGTTGAAGGCAGTGAGCAATTCTTCCCGGCCGATCTCGTTCTTCTTTCAATGGGCTTCCTTGGACCGGAAGATCGCCTTCTAGGAGATGAGATCGAGCGAGATGCGCGTAAGAATGTTAAGACCCCTCCTGGTCAGTACTCCACCAACGTCCCTGGCGTTTATGCTGCCGGTGACTGCCGTCGTGGCCAGTCTCTCATCGTCTGGGGCATCAACGAGGGTCGCCAGTGTGCCCGTGAGGTTGATGCTGCTCTCATGGGCACCAGCTCCCAGCTTCCAGTTACTGGCGGCATCGTTCGCCGTCCTGCTATTGATGCACTACCCCAGTCGGCGCCACAGACCGTCTCAGCTTAAATTTTGTTACGTATCTCGTTTTCATCATGCTGGGTAGGATCTAGCAGCACAACGACCCAAAGTGAGACTCATGATCACAATGAATCTATGACTGTCAATATTACAAGGCAAAACGGATCAAGGAAAAGCTAAAAGAAAAGTTGGTTGCTTCAGTGAAATTAACGTCGGGTGGCTCGTATCCCTATAACTATACATTTTTCTACTATCTTTCCGAGAGACTATTTTGAGGAGGCTGATTGAAGACTTTTGCTTCATTTCTATGTTTGCCTGAGTTGTGCAGCGTTCTTTTCATCGTCAAAATGTTGTGTAAGGTCGGAGCGTTTGTCATTCTGTGCAACTTTCTAGCTGTCTGTACATATTCTATTCACGTCAATATCAATTTGATGATCTTGAGTGACTTGGCACAGTATAATTACTGTTTGAATTCGAGTTCAAATTTGTGCAAGCTGGTAACAAACAAGGTCTACTAGCATTACGAGCACTGACAAAATATATGACATCCACCATCTCGCAGTCTACCCATCTCATTCCTTGGAGACTTGGCTTCGATCAATCCTCGTTGTCGTCCTCATCATAGTAATCTTCATCATCATCGTCGTCCGCATCCTCCTCCTCTGTCTCAATCTCTGTTTTCTCACCCTCAATCCCGCCCCAATTCTCGTCCTCGTCTCCCGCTCGTCTACGGCGAGGAAGGCGGTTCTTCAAGTCCTCGTACTCAAGCTTGATTCGAGCCGCGATCCCAGTCATACTGTCCGACTTCTTCCTCATCTTTACCACCCGTCCACTGGCAACGGTACGGTCCAAGCCGCGCTGGCGATTCTGCCAATCATGATGACCGCCACCACGATAGGGTGAACTGATACCTGCTGTCCTCCGCTCATTCCGAGTGCTCCTGGGCCCACGACCGCAGCCGTACCGATACGCGCAGAAATGAACATCCCCATTCGCCAGGCAATGAGCGGAGCGCTCGTGGCGCCTCCCATACCGTCGCAGCATGTCCGCCTGCCGCTCGTCCTCCTGGAACAGCGCATCGAGGTATTTCAAGCCTTCGTCGATCTCGAAGAGATGCTGCAGGCACTGCTGACTCGTGGCCTCCAGGATTTCATGGCATGCGGTGAGCTCGCGATCGGCGAGCTTCATCATGGCCCAGAGATTGCCCTGCAGGGTCTCCCTGTCGGTCCTGGTTGGAGGTTTCAGGATGGAAGGGGGCTGCGGGGGCTGGGGACGGAGACGGCGGGGAAAAGGAGGCGGAGGCATCAAGTTAGCATCCGTGGGGATGGGGGGAGGAGAGGGAGGGTGAGGAGGAGCGCGAGTCTCCCGAGGGTGGTCTGGCAGGGGAATCGAATCATGAGCGGGGATGACGGTTGCTGTTGGCTGCCTCCAGGTCACGACTCTGCGATATCGAGGGTGGTAGTAGAGGGGGTCGTGGGCGGTAAAAGGGTGGTACTCGACCTCGTCATGAGAGCCATTGGTTGCATCTCTATATTGAGGGACGTACGCGGTACCCTCCTCATGATGCGATGAATGAAGTGTGCTGTAGGAGGGCTGTGCTTGCGTGTGAGATGGCGATGGGGCAGTTGGTGTAGTCGGTGTAGTTAGTGAAGTTGGTGTAGTTGATGTTGGTGTTGGTGTCGTTGTCTCCGCTGCTGCTGCGGAACTTGAGGGTCCAGAAAACGCACCTCGCCTGGCTCTGTTTTGGTCTGGTTGCTCTGTCAGCTTGTCCATCTTGCGATTCAAGATTGTGAAGGGATTAAGATGTTGCTGCTTGATTGTGGACGGGCGAGTCCAGATGTCGTTGTCGAGAAGTGTAGTGCAATGTATAGGAAGAAACAGCAAATTCGAAGGGGAAAGAAAGGCGCAGGCTGACCCTTTTGAGGGAGTCTATCCCGTAACAATATTCCTTTCAAGAACTCATTGGGAACAAAGTTTTGTTTGATTAACAAAGAGGATTCACAGGCCTGACCACCGCGATTTCGAAAACAATGGCGGTCTTCTTTGATCTACACTCCAGTATTCAAAGAGACCAAGAAAAACACCTCCAATCGTCTAGCCAAATCATTATCATCCTTTTGATTAATCTGAATATGGCTATCGTACAATATCCCCCAGGGACAGGTATCGTATTCGAAACTAACATGAAGATCAACCGAGTCTAACATGCACGTTCATGGAAATGGACAGGAAATTTTTACACGGGCAAAGAAGAATGGGCTAGAGGAGAGAGGGCTTTCACCGACTAGAATGTTTCTTTCATGACGATGCTGACGACGCCTCTGCTGTTGCGGATGCCGCGGCCGCTTTCTGGCTGGCCGCTGCCGCTGCTGCGGCCTCCTCGGCAGCCTTCACCTCCCTCTCGAGCGCGGCGAAGTCGCCATTGAAGCACTCGCCGATAGATTCCGTGCGCACATCCCAGACATCCTCACTGCTGGGCCCTGTCTTGTACTTGATAGCCTTCTTCCGGTAATGATCCCGAATCGCCTCCTTGCGCCGTTCGTCACCCCAGGTGCGCGTCTTCATGCACAGCCAGAAATTACTCCAATGCTCGCTGCAAGACCGCAGCTCGCCGTATCGGTAAACGTTGACAAACTGGCCACCGAAAGACTGACAGAAAAAGGCGTAGTCGAATGCCGAGCGGCAAGACATGGTATCGGGATAGAGAGAATCGGGGGCGATCGAGTTCGGGGGAGAATGAGGATTAGAGGATGATGATGTTGTATCGAGAAACGGTGTTTCGGGAGTCGATCGCTGTTGATCGTGTGATTTCTGGCTAATATCGCCCTCGAGACTAGCGATTAACTTCTTCCATTCGGCGTCGGCTTGCTCTTCGCGAGTTAATGTTGGGGGTTGATCCGCTTGTGCTGATGAGGACGGCGTAGATGCATGTGCCGTCTGTGCAGATGGTAGACCGGAATCAGGTAGACCAGATGAAGCAGGAGGCGGGGTTTGAGACTCGCCCTCCTTGGAAGGGGTTTTCCACAACCAGCCCATGGTGACGCTGGCCAATATCATAAAAAGTTGTTGTTTGAGGCAGTTGAATTGGCCGAACCTCGGATTTGAATCAAAGGGACAAATGCGAGTCGATGGACTCTGATTGGCGATAGTGCTGTAATTTATCGAAGACGTAGTGTGACCGTACCGGAGCGGGGGCCGCACGTCTGCCCTGTAACACGATCGTCACAAGCTGTATTTCACAGATAATGAAAGCTCCCCAGCTACGTCATAGGATGCTCTCTATTAACCAAGAACCCAGCCATGAAACCATTGCTCCTACACATCTCTTGCGTCGCTGAGATGATGCGAGCTCCGGTACATATCGTGAGGCCATGGGGTTACCGAGCCCATGTGCGTCCCAGTGGGCTCTCCATTCCCTCCTCAAAAGGGATCCTCGCCAGACTGAACAGTAGCTCTTCTCATATTAGCACTGTCGAAACAGGTCATATTGAAGTGAAGGACGGTGAAGGGCTTATTTTCGTGAACAGTATGATACATTGATTTCCAAGTCGCAAACTAACACCACTCCATGCTGATGCACTCATTATACAGATATCTTTCCTTCGCGGTTACAATGGCTGCTACAAGGACCTCTTAGCGGTGGTCGGTCATACGAACAAGTATTGAAGCGTATCGACAGACCACACCTAGCGGCTTCTGATCCTTTACACATAATACGTCGCGTCTTTCCTCAAATATTGGACATCGATATTCGGGAGGTTATCCCCCGTTTCAGAGAAGGCGGCGCATTTGTGAAGTATAACCGCAAGGATGGACTCAAGGACTTGGACATCGTAACCGCGATAGGGAATCACCTCAAAGAACACCCTATCAGGCCATGGTTCAACCCGTTTCAGGAGGTCAACGTGGCCCATGTCCATGGCAGGCCCTGGATTGAGGACCTATACCGCATTCCCACCCCACGGCTGAGAGTGGAATTCCTGCCTGCTTCCTCTGATGGGACAGCAGGAGAACCGACCACCGAGGCTCTGTACAGTGTGTTTCGCCGGTACGGCAAGCTAAGAGACATCGAAAGGCAGCCGTCCGATTCCAAAGTCACGCCCAAATATGCTTTCATTGTGTTCTCCCGCGCGAGGAACGCCGTCATGGCTAAGAACTGCGTGCACGGCTTCACCATTCCGGAGCATGAAGGTGGTGGAAAGTCCGGCACCCGGATCAAGATTAAGTATGAAGCCAACATCAAGTTGTCCATGATCAAGGACTGGCTCTTGAACCATCCAAGGATTGTAATTCCCATTATTGCCGCCCTCATCGCAGCCATCACAGTAACTGTTTTTGACCCAATCCGAACGTTCTTCATTGAGATGAAGATCAAAGCGACCTTGCAAAAAGAAGAAAACAGCATCTTGCGGTGGATCAGAAACCAGGTGAACAAAGCCAATATCATTTATTTCGGCCGCCGCGGATCTGATCCGCGCCGGCTCACGGCTATCTGGGAAGATCGTCAAGGTGATATCGCTCAGCTACAGTCGTGGCTGATGGAGAACGCTGAAACTTTCATCGTCATTCACGGACCTCGCGGCACCGGAAAGCGAGAGCTTGTTCTGGATCGCGCCCTGGAAAACTACAGGTACAAGGTTGTCATCGATTGTAAGCAAATTCAGGATGCCAAAGGTGACACGGCAAAGATTTCTCGTGCTGCTAGCCAAGTAGGATACCGACCGGTCTTCTCCTGGATGAATAGCATGAGCAGCTTTATCGATCTGGCCGCTCAAGGTATGATTGGCACGAAAGCCGGGTTTTCAGAGACCTTGGATGCTCAGCTCAGCAAGATCTGGCAAAATACCGCCACCGCCCTCAAGAAAGTTGCATTGGAGAACAAGAAAAACGATGAAAAAGAAGCCCATCTAAGTGATGAGGAATACCTTGAGGCTCATCCAGAGCAGAGGCCCGTGGTGGTTATCGATAATTTCTTGCACAATTTCTCCGAGGACAGTGTAGTCTATGACAAACTCACCGAATGGGCCGCTGGTTTGACCACTGGGAATATAGCGCACGTCATCTTTCTCACCACAGACGTCTCCTTCTCCAAGCCATTGAGCAAGGCTCTACCCAACTCCGTGTTCCGGACCATTTCCTTGGGCGACTGTTCACCGGAGGTAGGAAGGAAGTTTGTGCTCAGTCATTTGGAATACGAATCAAAAACTGGCACGAAACAGACTCTCGACCTCGGTAACCTGTCAGACTTGGACAGTTGTATACAGGTACTGGGAGGCCGGGTCACTGACCTTGAGTTCATGGCGCGACGGATTGAAGCTGGAGAGACCCCTTTAGGTAAGTCCGGGGCTGCCAATGCATGAACAAGGCCAGCAAATAACACATAGAATCAGCTGCCGTCACCCGCATAATCGAGCAGTCAGCCTCCGAGATTTTGAAGATGTTCATCTTGGGTAGTGACACGACCTCAAAGTCGTGGACGCAGGAACAGGCATGGCATCTAATCAAAACACTTGCCAACGCTAAGGATGCGGCACTACCTTACAACCAGATCCTGCTATCCGACCTCTTCAAGGACAACGGTGAAGCATCCTTGCGTGCTCTTGAGCAGGCGGAGTTGATTTCTATCAACTCAGTCAATGGTTGCCCCGATGTGGTCAAGCCTGGCAAGCCTGTGTACCGGGCCGTTTTCAAGCGTCTCACCGAGAACAAGACCTTGAGCAGCCGCCTAGATCTCGAAATACTCAAACAGCTCATTAGTGTCGAGAACAAAAGTATAAGCAAGTACGAGGAGGAGTTGCAACTTCTAGGAACGCTGCCCAAGCAACCTTGGGAGCTCGCCAGCCGGATCAAGTGGCTCCTAGGTAAGGTTTATAGCTCACAAAACAAGGTAAGCAGGTATGAGACAGAGAGCGCAACCTTGCAGAAGATTCTGCGGCGGGAACATTGAACAGGTAGTGGAAAGTCGGCCTGCGTTATGATTGCATTGATATGTAGTGTACATAATTTCGAATGTTAATGAACAGGGAATGATCTGTCAAGTCTACTTTCGGCCGCAAGCCTCCGTAGAAGACCTATCGCACAGTGAAAAGATCGCAGGAAGATGCATCCTTGTTGAGACTGAATCTGAACTGCCTCAGACCAAGTCGAGCTCCGATTCGGATTTGATGGATCAGCTTTTAGCCGTCGAGTCAACCAGTTGTTGATTGAGCCTTGGAAAATACTAGGTAGCAGATGTGTTATCGCCCCGAAAACAAGGCAGGAAGGGGAGTTCTGCTGAGATAAGCAACGGTAATTTTACCGTATTGTAGCCCAACTGCATCTGCGAGTCAACCTACTACTTCTTTGCATAAATCTCCGCGCTCTGAAACAGCGCCAGGTTGCAAGGTTCCCTCTTCGTTTATTCTTCATATGAGATCTGATATTGTTTTGAGAGGTTAAGCTATTCTTCTGGTTTTGCGCATTGTATGACCATCGTGTGGACGGTCGATCTATTCAACCCCTAACTGCACCAGCACTTTTCTTGAGGGGCATCCGCCCTTGTGCTTGGGAAATGGAAGGATATGAATTAGCCTCCGGGGGGCTTATTCGCCTGGCACGCGATGGCTTCAATAGCGTGGGGTGGCCTACGTGGGTGGCTCTCCTGGTGTCCGTTTGCGTGGCGACTCGCCTCATCAGCGGACTGCAAAGTCGCCTCGGTAGTGGAACCGAGGCGGGACCGACACGCTCGGCTCGGATGGTGCCTTACTGGCTCCCTTGGATAGGCCATGGTATATCCTTCGCCCGGGACCATGTGAAGCTGATTGGGAATGCCAGGTTTGTTCTCCTGTGCACCACCTTTGCCGGAGACCTTTAATCTTAACTAACATCCCATTTTCAGGGAGTTTATGAACGAGCCTGTCTTCGGCATCTATATGGGCGGCACGAATCACATCACTATTGTCGCCCCTTCATTAGTCAAAGCTGTGTTTACAGCACGAGGCATCTCCTCGGCCGATTTAATGAACTATGCCCTACGGACAGTCTTCGGTGACCGTGGTGCGCTCCGTAGTCTGAGCCCTGCAGACCACCATGCGCTCAGTCACAGTGTGCCAAATCTGCTCATGCGTGAACCCTTCCTCACGGAAGGTACACGGACTGCTACCCGCTTGATTGAACGCCGGACCCCTGATTTGGTCACGAATTGCCGGAGCATAGTCGATCAGATGCAATGGGAACGCGGCAGTCAGGCACTGGTGGTTGGACAGGATGACATTCTGGTCTGCGAGGTCAACTTCTTCGCCCTGATTCGTCATTTTGTTGGCCATATCACAACGGCTATTTTCACAGGAGAGAGCATTTTGGAAGCCAACCCAACCTTGCTTCCTGACGTCTTCACCCTTGACAACCATTTTCTTGCCGTAGCCACGGGCCTTCCTCGGCTATCACATCCCGGCATATCTGCAGCGCATACTGCCCGTGACCGGCTGTTGGAAGTTCTGACGGAATTTCATAAAGCATTCTTGGCGTGGGACGATGGCCTGGATCCTGGCGCCGATTTCAGAGACCTGGATGATATCTCAGAGCCTCTAAGGGAACGGATACGGAAGTGCAAAAGCCTAGGGCTTTCTGCCAGATCAAGCGCTCCTGCACATCTGTCTCTGCTCTGGGCCATGAACTCAAACTCTCCCAACGTGGTCTTCTGGCATCTCCTTCGCATATATGCCGACAGTGCTCTCCTGGGTGAGATTCGTCAAGAAATCTCTCCATTCGTCAAGATTACCCGACCGAGCAGGGAAGAAACTGGTCTTCCATTCGACGAGCCTCCTCGCATGTCTATCGATACAGAAGGCCTCATCAAATCATGCCTTCTCCTGAAGGCTAGCTTTTATGAGACTTTGCGCCTGGACTCTGCATCTTTATCATTTCGGAATGTCACATCAGACTTCACTGTGACTGAATCCGAAGAAGATGCAGCTCTGGATGGTTTATCGCAGCCTCGTTCGTACAAATTCAAGAAGGGTGATGCCATAGTCATCCCTCACGCCGTCATCCACAATGACCACCGATATTTCTCTAATCCTAGCCAGTTTGATCCACTGAGATTTGTCACGACTGACCCAGACACTGGCGAGAAGAAAGCAAGTATGGACGTCATCAAACCGTTTGGCGGGGGTGTGTCGGGGTGTAAAGGTCGCGCTTTTGCAGAACGAAAACTTCTGGCTTTTTCTGCCGCGATCATCGCCTTGTGGGACGTTGAACCCGCCCAGGGCAACGATTTTGCCATACCAGAGCATAGACCATCCGCTGCAGCTTTCTTGCCGAAGACTGATATCAGGGTACGAATGCGGCAACGCATCTAATCAAAAGGGACTGAGTTCACATTTGTCCTTGCATATACACGGTGTTTGATTTATGGTTGTTTGTATATACCAAAATTCGAGAAGTTATTCATGATATGCTACCGACCTTAACCCGTTGGGACTGCTTGCAACATCGTAGCAATAAGATCGAGATTCTTTCCTGGAGGAGCTGCAAGCGGGCATTCAAGTAGAAAAACAGGCCGGTGAACCAGTGTCAGAAAGTCTCGGTCCGCGAAGGCTCCGAGTTCTTTGCGGTCGCTGGGTCTCAAATCCGATGACTTTGTGGAGGACCATGGTTTTCGTATAGTCAATACTAGACGAGCTACGATGTATGAATGGCTTGTCGAATTGAATGATAAATGATCCAGAGGGGTAGCCCTGAAAGCGTGCCCTAAGCCCTTATCATGGGACAGATAAGGCAAAAGTACTTGGGACGATAGACGCGTCGAACGCGTGCCCCGAAAGCACGTCCCCGGGTACTCCGTGGTTTCGCCGCGGCTGCATGGACATACGCGATCACAGGCTGCAAACGACAACTGATTGAGCTCAGTACCTTGAAAGGAGCTATACTGGCTTGGCTCTCTATAATTCTACATTTCCTTTTCTCGGGTATCCGACGACTCTGCCAAAGACAAAGCCCGGGGCCACATCATCATGTCCTCTGAAGCAATGCGCCCTAGGGGCAGACCCGCCCGTGAGTCTCGCAACTGATCACCACACCTCACTTGTCGCTCTTGTCTACCTGAATTGAAGGCTGACGCGCATCAAACAATGCAGATACCCCGGGCACTACAGTACTCGCATATACGCCTGATGGCCGGCGTGTGATTACTGGCGGTTCGAACTCCGCAATTCGTATCTACACCGTGGGACAAGATGGCGAGCCGAAGACGGTGGACGAGGGTGTCGACGGGCATCTGGGTATCGGTGCTACTGTATGCTTCCCTCTTCGAATTGCCTGGTCGAAGACTAATCAAGTGCAGAATGAATCTTTCATTATGGGCGCAGAAGACGGCACGGTTTGGCAATACGAGATTCAGTCAGGCAAGATGGTGAAGCTATTGGTACGATGCATGCTTCCAGTACGGGATATCGCAATCTCAAGGGATGGCGAGTGGGCCGCGGTAGCGAGCGAGTAAGTCAGATCTGTACTCCCTAAATGCGTGGTATAGTGGGCTGGCTAACATTTTTGCCTCTTAGTGAGCTTACAGTGAAGATCGTCAATATTGAGGACATGACTCAAGTCAAGTATCTACGGGAACAGTCGAAAGGCGCCAAGCACGTCACTTTCGACCCGAGTGGCCGATACGTTACGGTCTCCTGTACGGATGGTATCCTTTACATCTACTCAACACTTTCGGACGAACCTGAATTGGTGCAGAAGCTGGACGGGGTGATTAGGCGACTTGAGCCGGAGGTTGAGGCCACATCCCGGATTGTCTGGCATCCTGACGGAACGGCGTTTGCTTCCGCCGAAGCGACCCGGGATATTGCGATCTTTTCCACGGGCGAATGGAAGAAGGAGAAGGTGTTTGCTGGCGGTCATAATGGACAGATTACGGCGCTCGCTTGGTCACCTAATGGAGCGCTTCTTGCGACTGCTGGCGCGGATGGTCAGATCCTGCTATGGGAGACAAGGACGCAGAAGATATTACAACGCTACGATTTTGCGAACGTGATAAACCTTGCCTGGCATCCAACGAAAAACTCGGTCTCATTCACAACGTCTGACGGAGAATTGTTTATCTACGATGATTTCGTTTCCAAGGAGCATCAGCCACTGCTTGAGAAGCCACTACAGGCCGCACCTATCTTCCCCGGGGCCTTGACAGAAATCTCTGACAATGTAAGACGGCCATTGGCGAACCGCCCGAAGGAGACCATCGAACGGAGGCAAAGAGCCGGGAGCCTTGACTCTCTCGATGAGATCCTCAATGGCGATGTCGGCATGGATGATTTCGTCGAGGATGATGACGGGGCTGGCTACGCGGAGGACATCAATGGGTTCGGCAAGCGAGTTGGCTCACACACGGATGAGATCGATGGCCATACCGACAAGCGAGTCTTGACGGCCTTTGCCAAGCCGAAGATTCACCCTCCTCTCCAACCAGGAAGCACACCCTGGCGTGGCAACAGACGCTACCTCTGTATGTGCTTTGGATTTGATCATAGAATACCCCTTGTGATCGAACGCTAACTGTTGAAGGTTTGAACCTGACCGGTTGTGTCTGGACGGTTGACCAGGAAACCCATAACACCATCACAGTGGAATTTTACGACCGCGAGCTTCACCGTGATTTCCACTTCACGGATCCATACCTTTACGATCGGGCTTGTCTGAGTAGGTTGAGAGCAAACACACATGGGTCGAGCCCTGGACTAACAAGGCCTAGATGACAATGGAACTTTGTTCTCCAATAACCCCACGGATGGCAGTCCAGCGACGATCTTCTATCGTCCTCACGAAACATGGACAACCCGGGCCGATTGGCGGACGCAGCTTCCAAAGGGCGAATTCATCCGGGGTAAGGAACTCGAGAATCTGGCTTGCAGGCTTTGCTAACTCGCCTCGACAGCGCTGGCGCTCAGTGAATCCTACATTGTTGCTGTAACGACCAAAGACTACGTTCGTGTCTACACATTATTCGGCACCCCGTTCAAAGTTTACCGGCAGAAGAGCCCTGCCGTCACTTGTGCTGCATGGCGAGACTATATCATGACTGTGGGCAACGGTCCACTGAACAGCGATGGCCGAACAGCAACACTACGATACTCGGTAGAGAACGTCAAGCGGGACGAGATTTGTCAAAATGAGGACGTTGTCGCCCTGCCCGAAGATACCGAGTTGCAAAGTGTCTTCTTTTCTGATAATGGGGTTGGTTGCTCCAGCCTGCCATGCCGGACTTACATACTGACTTGGAGCTACAGGACCCATGCATTTATGACTCCGAAGGCGTGTTGCTTGTCCTGCAGCATTGGCGCAACAATGGCCAGGCTCGGTGGGTACCGCTGCTAGACACGAAGCAGCTAGAGCGATTAGCCAGCGGACGGAAAGAGGAGACCTACTGGCCCGTTGCTGTGGCTCAGGACAAGTTCCACTGCATCATTCTCAAGGGAGGTGATAAGTATCCGTACTTCCCGCGGCCGCTGTTGAGCGAATTCGACTTCCGCATCCCGATTTCCGACACACCGGGCAAGGGAGCCGAAGACGACGAGGACAGTGGCTCGATTCGACATGATGGAGCTCGGTTTGAAGAAGCTTTTGTCCGAGGAAACATCTTGCTGTCACTCTTTGAAGACCTGGTGTCTACCACTAACGCCACGGCAAGTCAGCGCGCTGAGCTGGCTCGGAAGGAAGTTGAGGTGGATAAGATACTGCTGCAACTTCTAGCAGTGGAGTGCCGAGAGGGCGAGGAGCGAGGCATGAAGGCGTTGGAACTGGTACAGATGATGAGGGATCGCAACGGCAAGATGGTGGAGGCGGCCGTCAAGGTGGCTGAACGGTATGGCCGAGGCGTCCTGCAAGACAAGATCCGAGAACTGGCCGAAAGGCGATATCTTGGGGAGGATGACGAGAGAACGTAAAGGGAAACATGTCCTGTTTCAAGGGTATGACCACACTATAATCATTATGATAGATACCACCAATGCATGCGCACATATTTTGGCCTTCATACCTTCCTGCCTTCATGCCTTGTGGCCTCAGGCCACATTCCTGATCGATTGACGGGCCGACGTCATAGCCGAAGCACCAATCACAGCTATTTCCGGCCGAATCATCTCCATCTTCGACGGGACTCTTTCTTCACCTTTCCATGTTGCCAGCCAACTTAACCATCTTGATCATATCTATCTGACCCTCTATGACTTGACTTTGCTTGGCAATGCATGTGATGATCTTCCGACAGAGGCTTCCTGGATGAGAGTCCCGTCCACCTCTTCTACGACTCCGTGATGCCGACGCTTACTGGCCGTGCGCTTCCTTGCGTGCGAAGCCGACGAGGAACACATCCCATCAATTGTTCGAGCTCCATTCCTAGTCCTCGTGTTTTTTCTCCACATCAGTTCTATCTTTCTTCGACTCCACGGCTCTCAGCTCAGCATGAGGTTCTTCGTGGACCCTCGTTGGCGCAGGCGTCGCAACCCCAATTCTCGCAAACTGGATTCCAACCGTCCGCTTTCGACGGACTCGAGCGGCCGCGGGGGGATCATGAACAGCCGGACGAGCGCATCCTCAAGCTCGGAAAAAGTAAGCTTCGTGAAGAGGTCTAGTACTGGAATACCAGAAAAGAAAAACGTGCTGACTCAAGACCGTCCGACCAGCGCTTCGAATCCTCTCACCTCTCCTCCCAAACATCCTCACCAATCCTCTGCCACCTAAGATACTCTCCCCGAGCATAACCTTGCACCTCTTTCCGTCGACGCACCCTCATCTCCCTACTGTTAAAGGGCGAACCCTCTACCGAGCCGCACTGTGGACTGTGCCCGTTGCCTGGAGCAGCCTGCCCCTCCTCGGCAACGTCAAACTCAAGATCATCAGCGAGCGCATCGTCCGCGCCGGCACGGTGCTGGACCCGGCCCGCTATGCCAGCGGGGAACAACCAGACGACAGCGACGAGCGCCTAGTCGTGCGGTGGCGGACCGAACCGCGCAGCGAAAATCATCATCACGGGCAGCGACAGCAACCCTCCTTCACCTCCAACCCGCGTCCCACCACCACCGCCGCCTCCGCTTCCTCGTCGCCGGCCTCGGGGACCGGCCCTTCGCAAACCGGAACCAACAAGGGCCTCAGCGTGCTGCTGGGCGGGGATGCGCCGATCTTCAAACTCTCCAAGGAGGAACAGTTCACGGGGCTGTTCATCTTCTCGTTCGACGAAGAGGGTCGCATTGCGTCGCATACGATCGAACACGCCGATGATGCATGTGGGTGGGAACGGACCCCGAAATTCGTCACGTTGGCCGACTGGTTGATTGGGAAGGCCAGGGAGTCGCTGGACCCCTCGCCGGCGGAGCCGGGCCTGGCTTTCCAGGGCTACCACTCGACTCCGAGGGACAGCTTCTTCACGCGCGCGAGGGGCTTCCATGGGCGTGAGAAGCGGTATCAGTTAGGCGGTCATGCCTGATTGTCTATTGAAGCTGAATGTAACGTTTGCTGCTGTTGTGGCTTGGCATTTGCTCCGGCGCGTTTATTTCAGGAGGATTGACTCTCGTGACGTTCGCGGAAAAGGGAGTTAGCCGGGTGCGCTTCTTTCTATCTTCTTCGTAAAGAAGAAAGCCTCCCCCCACCGCGCGGGACCTGATGGATATCTGGACGGCTGTTGTCTGAGCTTATCCGGGTTCGATGTTTGACCTCTCTCATCTCCCATTTTACTGTACAAGTCTTCGAACATGTAAATTATGCCACATAGGTAATGAATAATGACTCAAGTTTGGTGTATCAGCAAGCAACTCGGCGCTATCCAGCCGAGTTGGAAGCACTGGGCCAGCCAGTGATGATGCAATATGTCCATATAAATCTATCCAACCTCACATCAGACATGACGACAGCAGCTGTGCAGGAACCCACGAATAATGCATGGAGTGACGAATCGTCTCCGACCATAGAGCCTGACGCAGCGTCGCAGTTCAAAAGAAAACAGGTATGGGATCTAATTCTTCTTCTTGGACTCCTTCTGTCCACCAACGACCGGCTCCCTCAGCAAAACAAACACCCCTCCACAGACCACCAACATGGCACATCCGCCAACCGTGTAGGCCACCTCCCGGCCCATCCACCAGAACAAGGAACAGAACAACAGCGGTCCAGCCGCGCGTCCAACCTGTCCCCAACTCCGCAACTTCCCTAACACGGCACCACGATTCTCCTCTTGGGCCTCGAAGCTCCCCAAGCTGTTTAGCCCGGTGACGACCGTCGCACTGGTAATAGCTAATAGCCCGCCCGCAGCGTAGAGGCCTCCCAGCGAGGAGACGCGCGCAAGCATAAAGAAAGAGATCGTGCATGCGACGACGCCGATGCGCACGGTTTTGAGCGGGGGCAGGCGGCGCACCACGGTGCCCTGGAGGAGGGAGGCAATCAGACCCATCATGGAGAGCAGACGGCCGTTGAGGGCGGAGGGGCTGGATTTATTTCCCGCGTAGAAAGTGGCAGTCAGGAAGGGGAGGGAAAATTCGAGGCCCGAGAAAGGGAGGAGGAATAGCAAATGGATCAGATTGAGGAGCGCGGGGTTGTTTGTGTGTTCCTGAGGCTCCGCGGAATGGGCTGGCGTGGTGAATGGTTGGGCTTCGTTATTGTTTTTGTTGTTGTTCTTGGTGTTGTTCGTGTTGAGGGCATGAACCAGCTTGGTAAAACGAGGATGGGTCTCTGGGAGACAGAAGTACAGATAGGCGGTTTCAACGACGATCAAGAGAAGCGAAACGCCCGCGGCCGTCGCAAAGGGATTGGCGGCAACGGTGGTGATGTTGGAGAGGGCTGCGCCGAGCGCGGGCCCGAAAGTAAAGGCGATACTGAAACAGACGCCAACAAGGGCCATGGTTGAGCCACGCTGGCCGGGGTCGCTGATATCAGTGGCAATAGCATTTGCGAGCTGCACGTTGCCCTCACTGAGGCCACCGACAATTCGACTAGCGAGGAAAGTTCGGAAGTCTGTCGCGGTAACCCAAAGAGCTACGCTCAGGGTGTTACCGACCATAGAGCAGAGGAGAGCGGTCTTGCGGCCGTGTTTATCTGACAGGCGGCCAATGAATGGCGCTGCAAGTGCCTGCAAGAAAGAAAAAAGCGAGCCAAGTGCGCCTCCCAGAAGAACTATGTCATAGCGTGAATCGATGGGTTTCGCAAATGAGTTCTTATAGGCGTTCAGATAGTGGAACAAGCGGTTGAGGAGCGAGTTGGGAGACGGATCTTGATTGCGGTAGAAAGTAAGTAGGGAAGGGAAGAGTGGTAGAATGAAAGTAAAGGATATCTAGTGTAGGAGTATCAGTGTTTGTCTTGCTTTAGCCGGTGAACTGGGGCGCATACCAAATCCAAGAGTAGCGAGGTCATCAAGACCTTGAGGATCTTCTTCCGCTGCTCTGCGGGTAATGCCATGACGGTCAATTGAGAAAGTTATCGGACAGAAAAGACAAATAAGAGAATAAGAGAACAAGTAGTTCGAATAGCAACACTAGAAGAAAAAGAACGGAAGAGAAAGAAAAGAGTGCAGGTGACTGGACAGTCGAAGGGTTGTCTGATGCGAAAGTAGATGGAAGGAGAGTCAAGATGGCCTCTCCCCCCGTTATGTCATAGCCCTATGCCCTACCCGCGGTATTGCCTCTTTCAGACAGCTCCGTCGGAGCTCTTACACTTCTTATCATCTTGCTTTCTTTCTCTACACGTAAAATGAACCTAGAACTTCCGGAGAGGAAAACATCTGCTTTCATCATCTACCTGTCACGTCGTTGAAAGCTTCTGATCATGCCCCGCCCTTGGCTGTCAACAGCCAAGATAATTCTCACCCCTCTCCACCGCAACCCGTCCAAACCTCCATCTCCATATGTCAATATGATGATCGGAAATAGAATACATGTGAAGTAGAATGCAGGGGCAGTGCAAAAAGCACCATCGCCACCTGCAGAAAGAAAAGGCCACATCGGAGCGGAATGCACAGCCGAGATAGAAGAAATATCAAAGGGGAGAAAATTGCAGAAATCAATATGCACGCTCAATAACTGCAAACATATACAACAGGAACTTTTGGGGAAAAGATCCAAAAGAAAAGCAGAATGAAGAGAACGGCGGAGTAGGACACCCTGCTATTATCTTCACTCTAAAGAAACCTTGTTGTAAATCATTTCAAGAGTCATTGCGTTCGTGAACCATGACACTCCCGTTACCCATTGAGTTTATTAGTATTTCAGAGAGATTAGAGAAAAGGACACCGGGCTGAGACAAGAGAAGACTTGAGAAAGCGAGGTCAGAGAGGCTCGATGAAGGGCCAGGCAGATTGATGCTGGCGTCGGAGTCAAATCGACGGAAAGCAAATGCCTCTCGCGGAGATGCACGTTGCTTTAATCAGACAGCAGCTTATCAACTCCCTATAAGCGGCTTCTACTGGCCGGGAGCAGGGGCCGCGGAGGAGCCATTGGCACCACCGCGTCCGCGACCTCCACGACCGCCACGACCGCCACGGCCCCGGAACCCACGGCCCCGGCCACCCCGGCCTCTACCACGGCTAGGCTGGCGCTGATGGTGCGAGACGGCTTCGAAGCCGTCCTGGGGCTTAGGAACAGTAACATCCTCGGTGCTGGGCGCAGTAGTCTCAGTCACAGCTGTGTCGGCTTTCACCTCGGCCTCAGCAGCGGCAGGAGTAGCTTCAAGTCCAGTCTCGGTTTCAGCAGGGTCCCGTGGCACCTCGACCCATTCTTCAGCGGTAGGCGAAGTTTCCACAGCTTCAGTCGCATTGGCATCCCAGCTAGCCTCAGCCACTTGATTGGCGCCGTCGATAGTCAGAGTCTGAGCAGGAGGGGCAACCTGTTCGGTTTGCTCTTCCGCGGCAGGCTCAGTCGCAGCGGCAGCACTGGAGTCGTAGGATGAGTCTTGCAACTCAGTGTAGCCTGCATTGGCCACAGTAGGGTCCGACTCAGGAGCCGCCTCGGTAGTTGCAGGTTCGGAAGCAGGAGCAAGCTCAGTAGCGATCTGCTTCACCTTACCATCTTATGACCCGAGGCAATTAGCAGCGATTACTTGAGACACAAAAGCATCAGTACTCACAGGTGATCTCCAGCGCGGTGCCGTCAACACCGACGACCTTGTCATCCGCGCCCTCGATGATCTTGAGCATCGAAGACACAGCATCCTGAGTTCCTCCGTAAATCTGGTATAGAACGCCTTCGAATGCACGGCTCTCGTTCGAAGATTCGTCTCCGGAACGTCTCATAGTAGCCGCGGCGCAGAGGAACTTGCTGAGGTTTAATAGCTGTTGGCTGAAATCCTTCTTGCTGGCTTCAGCGGCATCCGCATCAGCCTGCTCCCGCAGAGCTGCGAGCTGCTCCTCGTGAGCTTGCTCTAGCTCCGCCTTTTGGGTAGCCAAGCGTTCCTCGTAATAGGCAGCGATTTCCTTGAGGTGGGAAATCTGCTCCTCAATCTGGGCAACGGTGGCTTGTAGAGAGGGCTTCTTCAGGGCCTGTGCCTTCTGGTCGGCATTGATCTTCTTCTCAACAACAAGCTCATCCAAGGATTTGCCGGGGTTCTCTGCAATGATGGTGTCGACTTTGGCGGTCGCATTCTGTAGGACGAGGCCAGTGTAAGCGGTGAGTGGGGGTGAAAGCTCTACGCAAGGGCACTAACCAGCTTCTTGACAGCATTGCGCAAGCTTCTGTTGCAGCGAATCTAGTAAGTGATTTGACTCCAGAGCTCCATGATACGGCATTGCGAATGCGCGGAGTGTTTGTCGCTGAAGACGCACCTCTGCAATTCCTTGAAGTGTTGGTTGTCTAGATTGTCCAAGCCGTTCGTGTCAGGCTTCGAGACAATAGAAGGGCTAGAAGCATGATTCGACTTTGCTTTCTTGGAAGAAGTTTTGGAGTGTTGAGCAGGGCTGGAGTTGACAGAAGCGGCAGCCATGTTGCTGGTTTGGTGTGGTGATGACTCGGAGGAAGTGGTCTAGCGCCTAAGCAGACGATGTAGAATAAAAGCTATGCGAAGAGTAGTAAAAACAGGGGGAAAGTCTTGTACAGTAGCGCAAAGATACATGCGCACAATTGAGGACAGGAGGAGGGATTTGTTGAGGTGGAAGTGAGAAGAAGGCGGAAACAGTTGAAGCAGAAAGGGAAGACTGAGATGATGGGGATGGGGATTGAATTGGGAAAAGCAGCTGGCAGATGCGGGTGGAACTCTTCCGAACCGCCCTCGTCGCGTGCTGCTGCAGCTCCAGTCACTGGTTCAGCCCCAACACGTCTTGCGACCCAAAAAACCATTGCAACAGCTGGCACACTACGCTGCATATGCGAAGAATCTTACACGATGGAGGCGCGTACTCTACCTGTGAGATATCATTTCAGATCTATTGCAGTTTTGTCTTATACAGAGGTCTTCCTGATGTAGAACAATCCATGCATTGGGTATCAACCGAGTGACTCCTGAATAACGCCTATATAACCCCGAATCGCCTGGACTTTGTGAGCCCATTCCTCTCTCCATAATAAAAAAATTCACTAGAGGCATGGACGAGCAGTCACGGTCCCAAGAGAGTGGATCGTGAATCTAGGCCAAGCTCAACAACCACCCATGTAGCACAAATCCCACAGAGCTGATCAGAGATATGCTCCGGTCGCGCGCTGGCAATGGTGCGATTTTGTATTCCAAGGCAGCTTTGCTCTGCCATCAATCTAGCCCTTGAACTTCCGTAGCGTTTTCTGTAGGTTTAACAGACCAGATGTCAGCCTCGACGGGAATCATGCATACTTGCATCGCTGCACCAGGCAAACATACCTCGGTCACTTTGCGCACTGAATTCGGCGATATGTTCTTCTCTCCCACCTTCCGCGACTGAATCGATGATTCCCGCATCAATCTGCATAGACATCCAGGTTTCAGCTGTGAGCCATGCCTTGGTTCCCCCTCAACATGCGCCATGTTTTGAGAATCATGTGGTGGAGATAATTAGATCATAGTCGACGCGACTTACTCTTGCATGAACAGCATATAATCCAGGAAGATCTAAAACGTGGGAAAAGCCGTTAGACTCTGTGCGAAGTCGCAATAAGGGGGGCGGGATTAGGAGACCAACCAAGATATCAGCGTTCTTGCTCACGTTACGATTCGAATGCGCTTTAACGACACGCTTCACCGTGGCGCGAGGATAAAGCTTCTGCGTTGCTGCCATTTGGGGCGAATGAGCCAGCGCAATAGGTTCGGGGAGGGGAGTGGTTAGAAGCTTGAAGGAAGATCAGAAGCAATGACGCGAGTGAATCAGTGCCGATAAAGAATCAACAGCCGCTTGAGTGACACCGGCGAGCTTCCGGGACGATAAGCATGACAAGCTAAGGCGGACGAGAATAATTGTTTACCGCTACGAGAAAACTAAGGTACTCGAGCCGGGGCAGTCTCCGTGTAACTTACAGTACGTTTGTTCATACATAACAATACAGTTCCGTCTTACTAGATCATGTAATTGAGAGCGACTACCGTCCAGAAACAGCAACTGCTAGTGTGACTCTTTGCTGCTGTTTCCCCCTTGCTTCTGGAGGAATGCGGATGAGGTTTGCTGTAGAAAGTCATTTATACTACTGTATGTTCAACTCAGAATCGATAGATATACAGTCCACGGAATAATGGCAGGGTCATCTTCTTCATCATCATCGCCATCGCCATCATCGGCGGACCTGACGAAGAAATTTCCATGCATAGAAGGCCGCCGTGGAGCCCAGGGCTATCCTCCATGCTACGAAAATGTAAAGGGCTAGTCGGAGCCGATCATAATAGCCTCGAAGCATTATTTCCAGCGCATATGTGCTCCCATTCAGGCCCTTGTCGCAAGGCCCATAGTATTGACCCACACCAAGTCCTTCAATCCCAATATTGTTTTGACTGCTACTGCCATTGCAATCGATCTCTTTTACTGGCACGGCCGCTGTTTGAGCATCCACCGCAGTATTATTCGGTCTAGCTCCGCTCTCAACCAAGCGCCTATTGCGTTTTCGCAGACGATATGTGAGCAGGTTGATAAGCAGTCGTAAGTCGGGGGCTGTGAAGTTGGGGTAGTGCCAAAGCTTGACAGCTGTGTGTGGAGGAAGCAGATCCAAGAAGTCCGCCATAATCCCCAACGTCAATCCCCAGAGGAGCAAGGGGCGACTTATTCCGATATCTTGGTCAGCAGAACTACTTCTACCCCATGAAGTCAACCGCCGGAACAGCGACTGTCTTTGCTCATCTTTGGGGGTGAGCCCGGGGGTTGTGTTGCTTTGAAGGCTCTCAGTTGGGGCCAGTCGGATTGCGGGAAACTGCATGTAGCCCATCAAGGAACGAGACGCAACCCGGGCCATGATGCCTCCCATGTTTGCGAGGCGTTGAGTCATGTCCACATGCTCTACAGTGCGTAAAGAAGCCGACAAAAGCGCTTTTAGCGGCACCCAATGGGTCGAGGCCACTTCGGTGGGTTGTAGCTTCAATGTTGGTGAGTCACTGCATGTTAACAAGAAGACGTAGGGGCATAGGACCATCAGCCTGCAATTGACATGATCAGTATCAGGCACACTCGAGGTACGATATCGGACGAAGTACATACGGTATTGTGCCCAGGCTCGTCGTTACAACTCTTTCGGGCAGGTTGCCGATATACACACAATCCTCCGTGGTTAGATCCAGTCCAATCTCCTCTGAGGCTTCCCGAACCGCCGCTGCTTTATCATCTGGATCTTCAGGGTCTCGCTTGCCTCCCGGGAGAGCAACATGACCGGTCCATCTGTCTCCCACGCGCGAGGCTCGCTTGATAAATAGCGCCTCTGGTTGACCATAGCGAACCCACGATTGGGAAAAGAATGTGTCTAGTCGTTGCTGGACAGACGCTGAATTGTCCGTCTCCCCGGAAGAGGTAGAGGTAGACTCTGGCCAGTGTTCATATGTAGGTCGGACTCGCAGGATAAGGGCAACCGAGGCACGTTTCTTGCAATTCGGAGGGTTGGGGACATGAGGGTACGGGCGTTGATGGAGGCCGGACAACACGTCATGAAGCGATTGCGTCAAGGGTACGGAGTCCTGTGACGATGGGGGACTGGCTGACTCCATTGGAAAAAGAGATGGTCGGTCTAGAAGGAAATAGAAGCGATGCAAAGTCACAGCATAGTCTAGTATAAGTATATACACACGACAAAAAAAAGATGCTGGCTGGAAGATATTCAGAAAGAGAAAGAGAGAAAGAGAGAGTTTCTTAACGTTATCGGTCGGAACACATCGTGGAAATGATCTTAGTGCTCCGTAATTTACCTCGGAGGTTGGTTGTTAGTGGCAGATGATACATTACAAAACCGAAAGAAACTACAGTATATATGTAACGATACGGTACTGTATTCCAGTGACGGACGGATACTGACTCAAGTGATACCTAGCACCTACTAACTTAGTAGTAGGTAAGTTAGTATCTACGCCCGCGGCGTAGCTCCAAACCCACTTGACCAATGGTCAGCTGAATCACTACAGCGGGGGACGGGCTAGACCCTTCCGGGGAGGCAGAGAGGCAGCACGTGCATCAACATGGCGATGGGATGCAACGAGAGACCAAACGAGACTATATTAGAACCCTCTCTATTTTCCGCCTCGACTCGATAGCGATTTCTTAGTGGCTTCCCTTCTTTCCTTACGTCTGTCCCGTCTTAAGTCTGAAAATTTCCCTTCTCCATTGTCATGAGCTGATTCTCCTTGACGGTCTCTTCTTCTCGACCCGCATTTGCCCTCCTCCCTTATAAGAAGTGCCTCTACCCTTCCCGAGTCTCTGTGCAACCCTCTCTCTCGGCTTCTCCTCTTGCTTTTCCTCCGTTACACAGTCCTCGTTCCCAACCACTGCCAAGCTCCGCCGCATTCTGCTCGACCATGCGCTTTGGCAAGACCCTTCGGAAGTCGATCTATCCTCCATGGAGTGGGAAATATATTGATTATCATAAGCTCAAGGTCCTTCTGAGGGAGCATGATGTCATCGGAAACGATAGCGATTCCGATAATGCCCCATGGACCGAACAAGATGAGGAAGCGTTTGTCCAGGAGCTCCTGAACGTCCAACTGGACAAAGTCAATGCCTTTCAAGTCGAAACCTTGAAGCAGCTGCGGGAACGAACTGCTGATTGCGAATCCAAGCTGCGAGAATTGACTGATGCAGCCCAGGATGAGGCTGCCACAGAATTGGACGACGCGGAAAAGAAGCGCATTGCGTCAGGCGTTCTACAGGAGCTAGACAGCATCACTCGAGAGGTCAGCGAGCTGGAGAAATACAGTCGAATTAACTTCACCGGCTTCCTTAAGGCGGCTAAGAAGCATGACCGCAAGCGTGGAGCACGGTATCGTGTGAAGCCCTTGTTGCAAGTGCGTTTGTCGCAACTCCCATTCAACACCGAGGACTACTCTCCTCTAGTTCGCAGACTGTCTGTTATGTACTCCTTTGCCCGTGAAATTCTGAGCAAGGGTTTGGTTGAAGCCAAAGATCCAGCTGAACCTCGCTTTGGTCAAGACATGTATTCCTCCTTCAAGTTCTGGATTCATCCCAACAACGTCCTCGAGGCCAAGACCTACATTCTACGGCAGCTTCCCGTTCTTATCTATAATCCTGGAACTTCCAAGGACCTCGATATCCTCCCTGACGACCCTACAATCACCTCTCTATACTTTGACAACCGACAGTTCGACCTTTACAACCAAAAGGTCGCTCGCGCCGCCGAAGCCGGGTCTTTACGACTGCGATGGACCGGAAATCTGCAGGACAAGCCAGCCATATTTTTGGAGAAAAAGATAGTGTCGGACGACAATCGCAGCCGAGAAGTAAAGATTCAGCTCAAACAAAAACACGTGAAGGAATTCTTGGACGGAGAGTACCACTTTGACAAAAAGCTTCAGCGGATGGAGACCATGGGCAATGGTGAATCGGAACAAGCAGAGTCCTTCAAGCAGGATATCGAGGAACTGCAGTCATTCATCAAGGAATACAACCTGCAGCCGATGCTCCGGGCTAATTATACCCGTACGGCGTTTCAAATCCCCGGAGATGATCGGATCCGAATCTCGCTCGATACCAATCTGGCTCTAATCAGGGAGGACTCTCTGGATGAAGGTCGTCCCTGCCGTGAGCCCGATCAATGGCATCGCACAGACATTGATGATACGGGAATGGAGTACCCGTTCAGCAGCATCCGGACCGGCGAAATCGTTCGCTTCCCTTACGCACTCCTGGAAATCAAACTCAAGGGCACTGCAGCGCACAGTGCCGAATGGATCAAGGATCTCATGGTCTCCCACCTTGTAAAGGAGGCGCCACGGTTCTCGAAGTTTGTCCATGGTGTGGCGCAGCTCTTCGAGGACTACGTCAACAGCTTTCCGTTCTGGCTCGGTGAGATGGAGAATGACATTCGAAAAGACCCAGAAACCGCTTTCCACGAAGAACAGGAGCGGCGGGCGCAGCGAGCAGAAGACGATATTGCAGTCGGAAGTTTCCTCGGCAACAAAGGTTCATTGACAGTGAGGCCTTTGGTGGGATCACCCGTACAGATGTTCACCGACATATCCTCTTCGCCTCGCCGTCGACAGTCGTCGCAGATGCTACCGCCCTCGCAGCGGCCTTCTGCTCCAGAAATAGCCCGCGTACCTGAGCACCCGGAGCCGCAAAATCAACAAGTCCAGCGCGAGGACCAACAGCCGGAACATCCCATGAATCTGAAACGCCTGGCCTCTCTCTTCCCGACCTTCTCTGCCGCGCGGAACAACCGTGGTCCCAGAAACTCAGTCGTGCTGCCTCCTGGCGTTCGGGAACCAGGCACGTGGATCAAGGACTCTGGACCTGTCCGTGTCGAGACCAAGGTCTGGCTCGCCAACCAACGTACCTTCATCAAGTGGCTCCACATCAGCATTCTTCTGTCATCGCTGTCGCTGGGCCTGTACAACGCAGCTGGGAAACACAATGATATCGCCCGTGCGTTATCAATTGTCTACACGGCCTTTGCGATTTTTGCCGCCGTCTGGGGGTGGTACATGCACGAGAAGCGGGCCAAGCTCATCCGACAACGGAGTGGACGGGATTTGGATAACACTTTTGGACCGATTGTTGTTTGTATTGGATTGGCGGTTGCTCTGGTGTTGAACTTCGCCTTCAAGGTAGGCGCAGGTCGCTTGGAGTGGACAAGGGGTTCATCCGCTAACCTACCATATAGTACAACTCCACCCTCGAGAAGATCCGTGACCGCCAACATCCAGCCGGTCTTCCCCCTTCTGCCAACCTTACCGGGTTCATCAACAAGCCGAGCGTGTGGCAGCTGGTCAATCAAGGTGGTCAAGCCTTGTAACGAGGCTCTCCAGTCTCGACTGCTTGTATATGGTCGCGTTTGCAGGGATCCCAAGCTCCTGTTTGAAGTAGAGGCAAACGAGTGTCTGGACATGTCAGCCTTTGATGTATTCGTAGAATGTCTTTGGAAATGTGAAAATAGCGTTGTTTTGGGAGTCATCCAGGAATTGGAACATGGGAAAAGAGGCCCTATTAAAATGAATGATGTTTTCGCCTGAGGACACAAGTACCAGAACTCCGACGCCGTCTTAGAAAAGGGAAACTAATGAAATCGAACTCTACCGCTAAGCTGCAACTCATCAATCATAATTAACGGGCAATCACATACATCGGCTCGTGGTAGACCTCCGCGACAGCAACGGGGCCTGCTCGGCATCCGAGTCATTGGGTGCGCGGCGATCCCCCGGCGGCGTGGAGGGAGAGGCAGGGAGCCGTCGTCCCTTCGAGGCCGCCGCATACAGCACACTCGGGACCAAGCCCTCGAAGCTGTCTCTTTTGTGCAACAAATTATCGTGTTAGCCTTCCGTCATGGAACTCCTCGTCTAATTTGAAGGAGGAGGGGGAAACGCACCGATCAAAGAACCCCACAAACAGCCACAAATACACCGTGCCCAGGAACGCAATCACCCACTCCAGGATCCCGGCGGCCCGGTAATCGCTTACATTCTCGGGGACGGTGAGTGAGATAAAAGCGATGCCGAGGAAGAGCTCCACCAGAATCAACGCGGTGGAGAGGGAGGCACTGCCATGCAAGAACGTCTGGGTTTAGCCATTATGCGCCTCTGCTGGCTGTCAAGCGAGGCCCAGAAGACGTCATCCATAACGTCACCCTTTCCACCATTTAGAGCAGACATGGGTGCAGGAAGGAGGAAAGGAAGGGAGAAAGCAAGGAAGAGCAGGAGAAAAACTCACAAGACGCGTACCCTGACCTTGCGCCTCTCCCCCCATCTGGGCTGCCACACGCCGCCATGCGTCAAGAACGCCACAAACCCCAGCACCTCGTTCGAGTACACGATCGCCGTGCCGAAGGACTGCAGGGCCAAGCCCCCGAAGCAGACGCGGAGGAGGACCGCGTGCGCGAAGTGGTACCGGAAGGTATCCATGACGGCCAGGAAGATGAGGGCGGTGCTGGCCATGCCGGCGGAAAAGATGGCGACGAGGGAGATGAGTTTGAGAGTGGCGATGGTCGTGGGTGACTCGTCGTCTTTGACGTCGTCGTCCTCGGTTTCATCTGGATTATCATTGTTGTTGTCATGAATAGGGCCATTGTATGGAGTCACTGAGGCCGGTAGTCGATCCCCATCCGGAGATGGTGCGTGCTGCGGACTACCTCTAGAGGAGAAGTGGTCCGGGCAGCGGATCAATGCGAAGCCAGGCTCGTAGCGCATGACATGGACAGCAGCTACGGTGAACCAGAACCCGACGGCGGTCATGGAGGCCCCGATCAGGAAAAGAGGCTTGAGTTCGAAGGAGGCGATGTCGGAGATGAAGCTGTTGGTTTCGCTTGATTAGTCTTATGACCTTTTATTCCGATGTACGAAGTGAAGGCAGCACGCACGCGACGTGTGGATTGCTTTGGCCTGGGTACTGAGGCATGCCTCGAGCCAGCCATGTTAGCAGTAGGCTGGCAAGGGTCAGGAACCAGACTGAGCCTGCTAGGGAGGGGAAGATGGGCAGGCGAGAGGGTGGGATGTTGAGGATGGTGACATGCAGAAAGGACCAGATGGTGTCGTGACAGCGGAGAAGGAAAGACGTGATCATGAAGACTGAATGCGGAGGGAAAAGTTCCAATTCTAAGAGACTGTATTCCTAAGGGGTAATTCTAAGAGAGTATTCTATGGCAATAGAAGAGAAGGGAGGGAAGGGGAGAAGAAACCCGGAAATCTGATAAAAACAGGGCGATGTATGAGATGGCGGTCAGCTGATGAGTAGTTACTACGGAGCAATTAACCATCGCATCAAGGCTGCGAACAGGCTATTCCTGTCATGTTCCAAAGGGGATATCCATAGTGAAAAGCAAAAGCATTGAAAAGCAAGGACATTGTTAAAAGAGAATAACATAGAATAAACAAACGCCCCAGATTTTGATCTGTCAATTGACGTCACTGGCGGGGGAGATTTCTCCCGATTGTTGATTGTTAGTACGAGTACACATGTAAATTGACGAAGTAGTGTAGTCACAGTACTGTACACTCCAATGACACTTACGACTATATGTCTGTATCTAACTCCTCTCTCCCAGACGCAGGCAGCATCGGGCATTTATAAGCCCAACTCCCCGAGCAGACAATCATGAGCATCTGCTGACAAATCGGTTCCAGCGAACGGAACGAAACGAACTGCCTAGTAGTCAGTCTATTTCCCACCAGCAACAAATAAGAACAATCAATGCGTGTCAAATGCCCGAGAAAAAGGCCCGATAGAAAGAGAGCGAGAGAGTCAGAACGGAGTCATTCACAGTTGCCAATTGGCCAGGTTGACCATTGTTACCGTTAGCGTGGTATAGATCTGCTGATTGATACTGGAGTTGTGTATCGGACTCAATCCATCTGGAGACTTTTTTCTAACTTATACTCATCCTCACCACGACGGAGGGACATCCAGCCACAAACTCCCCGAATTGTCACTCCTATATAGTAGCTTGCACTTTTCGATCCATCGCAGAGGTGCTCTCAGCAGTCCACTTGAATTCGCCAAGAGAAAACATAATAAATCATGACCAACTTCAACATCCAGATCATCTCCGATACGGTGTGTCCGGTAAGTCTGTCTACGGCCCTGTCATTATATACCTCCAAAACATCCCCCAATTACCAAACAAACCCAGCTGCTAAAATAAAGGAATCACAGTGGTGCTACGTCGGCTACCGCCGCCTCAGCCGGGCCATTGCCCAGCACAAAACCTCCCACCCAAGCGACACCTTCACCCTCAGCTGGCACGCCTTCTACCTGCACCCGGAGGGGCCGGGCTACCCGGGCCTCGACAAGCGGGAGTCCTTCCGCAAGAAGTTCGGCCAGCAGCGGGCCAGTGCCATCATCGAGCGGCTGACCGCGGTCGGCAAGACCGAGGACATCGACTTCAGTTTCGGCGGCCGCACCGGCAACACCCGCGACTCGCACCGCCTGCTGTGGTGGGCCGGCCAGAAGGAGAAGGCCGAAGCCAGCAGCAGTACCGCCACGGACAAGGGCTTGGTCGGCGGATTGCAGACCCGCGTCGTCGAAAAGCTGTTCCGCGCCTATTTTGAGGATGAGAAGAACATCACCGATCCCGCCGTATTGACCGAGGCCGCGGTCGGGGCGGGCTTGGACAAGACCGCCGTCGAGAAGTTCCTCGCCTCCGAGGACGGCGGCAAGGAGGTCGACGTCGAGGCCTATGTTGCGCAGCGCCAGTTGGTCACCGGGGTCCCCTACTTCATGATCAATGGCGAGTATGCGGTGCCCGGGGCGGACGAGCCCGAGACTTTCCTGGAGGTCTTCGACAAGGTGAAGAGTGCTTGAGTTATGGAGACTAGAGATGGCTGTATGCTGGAGTTATGTTTATTGGTATGGGTAATACTAGATAGATTCTTCATTTGAGCAAGTCTGGAGTAATGCTGGAGATAGCCGAGGCTATCTCATTTATGAGTCAGAAATGAAGCAAAGTAGTCTCACAATTAGCTGTCCTGTAGCGATGCCATCCTCTAAGGCACCGCCTGTGGCGACTAATCGTAGAAACAGATAGAGGCCCGCTCAAACGCCACAATCATGCAAGCAAAGAGCTACTACAGGAAAAAGAGAAGAAGTCGAAAAGGATCCATCCCAGAGCAGAGCGATAGCAAAGATGCCCTCCCGCAAACGAATCGGAGCATAATACATGGTCAGAGAAGTGGGGAGTAAGATGCGTCAGCCTAGGGACTGTGATAAGATGAACACCGCAACACCAGGGCACAGAAAAAGAGACGGGAACCGAGCCCAGAAGATATTATCATGACAGTCATTCAAGCCGGTCAACGGTGTAGCCGGCGTTGGTGGGTCATGGCGGGCATCCGGAACCTGACGGACAGAGGGCAGAAATTGGGAGAAAAAAAGGGCATATGGAAATGCATGTCACATCTAGTAGACGCTAGACTGCTGTAATTTGAAGTCCGGGATGTAATCGAACCAGTCCGTGGTCGCGTTGTAACGGTAAGCCTTGAACTCCACCCCATAGGGCTTGGGTTCCAACATGTAGAGCATGCCGAGGGGTACATCCAGAGAGGCAACTTCATCACGTTTCAAGCCACGGAAGTAGGCCAAAAGAACGCGCGCCACAGATCGGTGGGTGACAAGCAAAATGTGATCCGTCGTCCGCTCCATCTCGATGATCACAGCGCGAAGGCGGTTGATCACGTCCAGATAACCTTCACCGCCAGGCCCGGGGTAGCGGTAAAAGAGTTTGTTCTTGCGACGAGCCTGGTATTCCTCAGGGAACTTCTCACGAATCTCATCGTAGGTCATACCCTCCATCTCGCCAGCGTAAAGCTCATCAAGCATTTTCATCTGCTTCACGTCATAATCATCTTCATTAAAGTAATCGACTGTTTGAATCGAGCGCTGCATCATTGAGGACCAGACGCAATAGTTACGGGCGCGGTCACAGGGGATGTAGGAGGGATTGGGAGGAGTGCTGTCGCCAGCGCGGGGTGGTAGGTGTCGTAGCATCTCCTTCTGTCTCTGAATAAGCTCCCATTGACGCCGCTGGTGGTCGATGAATCGAGTCAACGCCTTGGCATATCGATGGCCGTTCTCGCTAAGCTCCGAGTCACCGCCAATGCGACCCAGCTGGTTATCCTTACTCTCACCGTGTCTCGTGATCCAGATCTGGCGAGGTGAAAGGTTGAAATTGAGCAGATAGTACACAACCTGCGAGGAAAGGAAGCCATGCGTCTGATGAGCCACAATTTTGCGTCCGACGTCAATCATCTGAATGAAGGCCATATTGTTCTTCTCTTCGTACTCGCCCAGAGGAACATACGACTTCTCATACAGAGCCACGCGCTGCTTGAAATCGGCCAGCGCCTTGACAGGGTCTTGGTCCTTGTAATCCGGACCGGAAAGTTTCAGGCGCATGTTGGCTTCGAGGAGCTCTTGATCCACACAGCTGCTTTCGAGGAAGAGGATATTCAATTCCGTGCCGGCACGCTTGCGAATATGATCAACGATTGTCTTCCGACGCTCCATGGTGCTGTTCGTGGCATCGAGAATGCCCACACTACCTCCCTGTTCAAGAATGTACTCCAGCAGCTCGTCCAGGGTGTCCAAAGCCACCTGTTCTCTCAGTTTCACGGCGAGTTGGTTCTGAGGGTCAAAGAAGTTGGCGGACTGATCGATGGGCTCGGGGGATGCTTCGCGTATGGCATCCTGGTCCTCAAGACCTGCATTAAAGGGGGGTACAATCGTGCTTTGTGAAGGGTCCTCCTCCTTGCCGTTGACCAGAATTTTGGTGGGACACGCAGGAGGTGGAAGCTGGTTCTCGAGTTCCGGGGGCGAAGACACTACTTCGTTCGATAGGCCGGAAGCACCTTCGGGGCGCCGAATGTCCTTGTGCGATGATTGGTTGGAGGTGCCGACGCTGACGCTCAGGCGTCGGACCGAATCGACAAGCTCGCTGTGAATGACGCTGGCTCGGTGGCTAGGACGGCGTCCCGCGACAGAGGGAGACTTGCCAGCGGCCACACGACGACGATTGCCGACGTTGAAAATCTCAGTATCATGCTGAAGCCAATTCAGGTACCGCGCGAGTTTCTTGGTGACGTAACTCTTTCCCCGGGCAGGAAGGCCGACCATGACAATGACGAGCTTGGATCCGACATCTCGCTGGGCGATTCGTCCGTCGGGGGAGACCTTCGACTTGGTGAGACCGGGGATGTCGAGTGTGGTTGCACGCACACGACCAGGGAGGTTGGGGGTTGATGAGTTGGCAGGACTAATGACAGTCGGTTAGTTTAAGAGATGTCCTCAGCTTCGGCTACATCACACCGCGCATTGCGACCGGAGGTCATCAATACAGAATCGAAGAGCATATCAAGTCAAAGCCCTCGTCGAAAGACTTGACCGACAATTGCTGCAGGTAGGGGAAGGAGGGGGAAGGGGAGGGGAAGGGGATAATCTGAGGAAAGGTGACCCCCTCTAAGTGCCGGTACGAAATAACCCGACTCCAGAGCAAACTGCCGATCACTCCCCAGGCTGCGGCAAAAATCTAGAATGCTCTTCCGGCCAGAGTCGACTCAATCGAGACCTCTAGGGGACATGTGCAGGAAGGCTAACCAACGAGCAGACGAAAAGAAAGGAAATACATACAATTGTGGAGACGAGGGTGCGGTAGAAACCGGAGTGTCTGTTAGGGCGAACCCGACACCATCCTTGGAGGCTTGGGATCCCTTGTGGGCATCGGAGGAATGCAGTTCGTTTCCTAGCGCTCGTCCGACCAGCGATTTCGCCGGAGGCATAAGACTCGCCTCTTTCCCGGCTCCCGACTGTGACGGAGTTCCAGAATGTTTTTTCCCGTCGCGTTGGTGATCCGGAACTGAGGCGCAGGTCATGATGGCCGAACGCGCAATATCTGTGTGTTGAGACATCCCCGCAGGTGGCGCAGGGACGCAGCCTGAATTAAGAGAGAGAGAACGATGAAAGTAAGGTGTCAAAGTGGGGGGGGAGGGTTTTTTCGCGTGAAGGCAAGGGAAACTGCGCAACTCTCTGATAAGGGAATCAAGAGAACGAGAGGGAGCAGTGAGGGAAGAACGATACAGTGCAGTCAGTCGTAGCCAAGAGTGGAGGGGAAAAAAAGAGTGGGAAGTCGCGCTGCGGTGCAGTGGTGGTGGGCGGATGAGTCAAGTCCACACAACGTCACTCTTAGCAAAGCTCTGTCGTCGTGGTCTCAAACAACAAAAACAACAATAGCAACAATAGCAACACAACCCAGCGCAATCATCAGACTTCCAGAGTCTTATACAGCCAGAGAGTCAATTGCGCGATGTCGAAATCTCCCAGATAAAATGGGGCGAAGAGATAGCCAGGCAACATGCAATCAAGGAATTGGACAGCCAATTGGGGGGGTGAGATGCAAAGCAAGGCTTCTTCTGATCCGAATGTTCCGAGCCACCAGAGATATAAGATGATAGTGTATACTCAGTAGGAGTAGGGTAGGTAGGTGAGAGACCAAAGTGGTTCCAAGCAATGGCAGGTGAAGGTTCACGCACGAGTTTAATTGATTTGATACAAGGATGAGGACCACCAGGTTGGAAGTTGGAACAGCAATACATATAAGCTTGGGGGGGCTTATGGGCTATAGCTTACTGATGAAGTCACTTGGAGTCGCTTAGTTTCTTAAGGGTGTGTGGATCGGCCGAGGGATCTGCTGCACTGCTGGAACTGCTAACTATGAGTACTCCCCAATGATCATAGATGATGTCAATTCTCTATCTCCAGTCTACCCTCTCAGATAAAGCCCGCGACATCCCGACAGCCATATAAATACTCTGGCCCACCCCACCGGATGCATATTTCCGATCCAGGGCAATCTCACTCTGACTGCCCAGGAGAACTAGAATGCTTGGCCCAGCAAGGGTGGACGAAAGGACTCATCATCATCACAGGTCATGACAATCCTCAACACCCGAGCACGAGCCCTGTTGTTGAGACGCCCAGCATTAGCCAAGATTACTCACCACACTTGCCTTGTAGCAAATCTGCGTCTGATCCAGCCACTTGATGGCCCCTACATAGACTCCGGTCAGCCTGCAGCTGCATGAAGGCGGCAAACCTAGGCAGAACCCATTCAGCTCATAGCCAACAGTCCGAACTCAGCAGCTTAAATGCATTGGGATCTGACTGTGTTTTCGTGCTGCATGCTATGTTAAATTACCATTGAATAATAAGGTCGCTTACAACCTGCGTCGGTGGAAATCAGGCTCAATACTCGACCGAGGTCATACAAGGCTTAGACGGTCGCACCATCACGTTGTTTGCCAAATATACTAGCTGCAGTTCCCCGAAAGTAGACCACGATCCTAACCCAGCTAGGATGACATCGGAGAATGTGGATGGCTCCTTTTGACGGCGTCAATCAAAAGCCAGCAGTAAGGGGGGTGGACGTGGACCAATGGTATCCTGTCCCCTGCAGGGTATTGGGGTGATACAACCGATGCTCAGGACATTTGGATAGTGGTACCAACTGAACGGTGGAGAGCTCTAGACCATGTCTTGTCTACAAGTCCTTGAATAGATGCTTCCATACCCCACTGAACCACTCCCGGTCCTTTTCCCATGCCTTCACAATCAGATTTCTGCCCAAATGGACGAGGTCCGCAACCTGTTCCGGAGCCCCCCAGCCCCGAATCATAGAACCGAATGCAATAAAATGAACACCGACGTGAATCAGGACCCAGAAGGCGAATGCCTCATCTGGCACTTGGTATCCCCCGAGAAAGCCTTCAATCATCCACGGCCCAGCATCGATGCCTCTGTAATGCTTCAACATATACAATTCGGCGAGCATCTGGCCCAGATCCCACGCCCGAGGGCCGAAATGACAGAGCTCCCAGTCCACAATGAAGAGCGAGGTCTGAGGGCTCAAGTCTAGTGCCGATATGGGAACCAAAACACTGCTGTCGCGTCAGCTCTTCGATATCCCCCAAGGGGTCGCAGCAATTATACACTGTGGGAGAGGAAGATGACCTACTTTCCCGACCAGAAGTCCCCATGGATGATTCCATATCCGAGTCCACCCTTCTTTTCCAACTCAGCGGCCGCCGCTACCCGCACCTTCTCGAATACCTCGCGGGCTTCGCCCAGCAGAGCGGGATACTGATCGATTCTCTCCGCGAGACTGCCGTAGTTGACGGAGAGTTTCAAGTCCCGCATCGTGCGATTCTTTTCCAGTTCCGCTACCACGTTCGCCTGATCCGTCTCGTCGGTCCATCGATGGAATGCCCACAGCCAGGTGCCCAGCGCCTTTCCAACCGAAACGGCCCATTCCTGGGAGATGATCGTCGACGCAGCTGAGGAGATGCAGAATGTCTTCAGGTCCAGGGAATCGGGGAGATCCTCTAGGACGGCGGTGTTGGTGTCGGGATTATAGGTGAGGAGTCGAGGAGGCTTGACTGTGATGACTCGGCTTTCAGACTTCCCCTTCGGGGTCACTGTGCTGGGGAGCCCATCGAGGGCCTTCAAGCTGGCCTCCTCAAAGAGCTGAGTGGTCTTTGTCAGCTATCCATTTCCGAAAGTTCTCCAAACAGGGGAAGGGGGAGGGGAGGGGTTACACAGCGCTCAGCAGTCAGTCTGAAGTTCCGATTCGTAGCTGTATAACCCTCTGCGTGCTTGATGATGACGCTTTTTGTGCCATCCTCAAGGGGTCGGGACAGCAGTCCTCGGAAGACAAAATTGACGGTTCCTCCGCTTAGGCGCGTGAGGGACGAACATGCATACGGCGTGTGCTCCAGCTCGCGGGTGATATTGAATGCGAAGCTATCTTCTGGCTTTGCGTCCATGTTTAATTGCGGAAGATAGAGGGGATGGGGATAGTTGACTGGTAGGAAGCTATGGTCATATATTATATCCACTAGGCACAGTCTGGCGGGGTCCGAAAATGGGATGGCGTGGTCTTGTGGTCCTGACTCTTGTCCTTTGACTATTGACAATAGGTAACAAGCAAGCCTTAATTGATTAGTTTGTATTGCATGAATTTCGCTTGAAAGAATCGATCTATGCTCAAAGCTTGGCGAGCGCGGTTCTTGTTAAGGTTGGAAAGCTACTCTCCCACTCCCTGACTGACTCACTATATTAGACTATACTTCCTGCAAGTGACAACAAGTGGGATGTCAGGCTAAGCTTTTAAGCGTCGGGTGGGTTTCAAAATGAGTCAGCCATCGTCGATACGAGCTGAGTCTTTGTTCTGAGTCACCCATCGACCCCGGACTACCGGATGCATGTCAGCACCATGCTGTGCAAACGGGGCTGATGCCCAGCCTAGGGGTCCTGCAATGGACTCAGATGCAAGGATATATGTATATGCTTGTCTTGATTCATGAAATGTCTGTGTTCTAGGCTTGGAAGTTCGAGGATGCCAATCTGGTCCAGACAAAGTCTATCTGGAGTTAATCTCTGTTTCAATCTTGAACCACATGTACAGCTAAGTCCCATGACCTATGGCAGGCTAATTAACATCCCTGCCCATCAACTGGTCAATAATGCCATGCATGCACTCTCCCACAACATCAAGATACTAAGACATCATGATAATACCTTCTTACCGAATAACTCTCAGCTTGAACTCACCCCACCAACCACCAAAATGACCCCAAGCACTCAGATCAGAACACGCTTATTCAGGTTGGGAAGTCCCTGATTATAGTTAAAGCACGCCCTTTACCCTTGGCGGGGTCCACTTGTTGTGACTTACACTGTTGGAATGGAGCCCATCCCCCACGCCTTACGACGCCTTAGACGCCTTAGAAGCATGCGTACGATGAAACGAGAGACATCCTGCTACTACTCCATACCTTCTTGGGTAATTATAAAGCGAGTACCATGGTTCCTCCCTGCTCATTCACAGACTTACAGCCATCCCTCAATCCTTGTGTGTGGAATGTGTCCTCATAATGTCCACCAGTGGCATTAATCTATGTGTCAAGGCCATCCAGGAGCTATGGGCCCGGAAGAGCGTGAACATTTCCATAAACCTGGTCGGTGAACAAGGAAACACCATCAAAACCTACACAAACTCGGACCAGATCAATGGAACCGCAGCCATTACAGTCGAGCACGATGTGGACTTTGACCATCTCAATATCACCTTTGAGGGTAAGCAGTAATGAAGAAAGCCACTGCCTTGAGCATCAGCTAAAACCACATAGGTGTCTATCGGGTGTACAACGAGCGAACCGGCCCTCCGCACACCGATCGACGAATCGGTGCTTCAGGACATTCCTCAAAATGCGATATCCTCTTTCCACCAACATCTTTCCGTCGCCGCGGCAGTTTAAGAAGGATGAAACTTATTCCTTTCCCTTCAGCTTTGTTGTTCCGGACTGCATAGAACCGCCTGTTTGCACATCGAAGCTCGATGAGGCCCATACACAGCTTCCGCTGACCCTTACAGGCGGCAGCCGTGATGGTTTTACTCCGTCTATATGCGAAGTCATATATGCAATTCAAGTTCGGATAGTGAATGGTCCCAGGAGGCAAGTACTGGCAGCCCAATCAAAGCAAGTGAGGGTGGTCCCTACCAATGATCAGACACATTCGGGTCTAGGTGGGAAAGCGGATGTGGAGGGCCATCAGATAGATCCGCACATACTCGAGCAAGTAATTGGTCGGTCCACCTTGACGGCATCTCAGCCACCGCCTATTCGGCTTCTTACGCCGGAGTACGTGGTTTCGAAGGATATTTGCTCGATTGCGGTGCGTGTCCGATTCGATTCCGTTGATCGAGTTCCTCCACCACGTCTAAAGACTCTTCGTACCAAGCTTGAGGTGTCAACCACATACACTTGCAATCCTGGACTTCAGGTAGGCTGTGCTTCCACAGCTGGCACTGATCGTTTTGTCAGATCCATACCATTGTCCTCTGTCTGTATGAGGTCGGTGCAATGGCAATGGGCTAGGCGGAGTCAGAAAGATAATCTCGCCAATGATGACTCCCAGCACCTTGGCTGTGCCGGTGATTGTTACGAGGCCTCGGTTGTCGTTCCAATCACCCTTCCTAGGGACAAAGTTCTTGTCCCCTCGTTTGCTTCTTGTCTCATGAGCCGGGATTATATCCTCAAACTGTCAGTCTCTCATTCCACTTCAAGTGTATCGCCGTTACATACAACCGTTCAGATTGACATCCCATTGAAGATAATCTCAATGGTGGATTCGATTGAAACGCCACGCAAGTGGCGCAGCGACGAGCGGAATAACAATGAGGGTACATCGTAGCCAGTCTGTGCTTAGGGTAGAGTAAAGCTTCTCTTTGCCTCGCTGTGGCCACAGTTTTCGCACTAGGTGCGCCATTGTGTACATAATTGCCGTTAGTCTTGTTGAGCTCTGTCATCATGCATTATCTAATTTTGGTCCGTGATCATCGTCATGAAGGGAAACCCCATCCAAATGATGCAGCATCCCATCCCTCTCAGAATCTGCCACTTGATCAATATGTTGGCGTCGGAAGGCAGCAATCCACTTGGGATTGTCAAAGATGGTCTGATTCCATGAATCCTCGCTGTCGTAAACCAGTCGCCTCGACTCCTGCTGCAGCATTTCGTCCGTAGGAATGATTCCCTTGTCCATCTGCTGGCGCGCAAAGCGACTCAGGTGAAACACAAGGACCTCAATCATATCGTTCCCCGACCCAGCACTGACTGATTCTCCGAAAGACCCTAGCTGGCCGTCGGCATTCAGTTCATGGTCAGGGGCATTCAACTTGCTCGTCCCCAGTCGTGATTTTATCTGGTTGAGATGGTCGTAGTGGTGGAAGTTTGTGGCTGAGAACGGCACAAGTACACGCGAATCCGAAGCAATGTGATACGGTGGCAGCGAGTTCACCACAAGTTTGGCAATGGCCGGAGGAAAGTCATGGTCCCCTCGCCAGTCGTCCATCGTCGATCCACTGCGGAAGTGATTGCCGAGATGATCGACTCGCTCTTCCCAGGACGACAGCCTCTGGTCACAGAAACCGCAGCGAGACGTAACTGGAGGCCCTTGGACTTTCCAATCATCGACCTGGGGTAGGGTCTCAAGATGATGCGTCCGTCGCAGATGTTGCACCAGATGGTCCTTGCGACGGAAAGTGCGCGTACCACCCATGCAAGGCTCATACTTGTGTTCGTTGAGGTGTTCCGCTGTCGGGTCTGGCATGTTGCAAAACGAGCAATGCCTTCCCCCAGTAGAAGGCGAAACTACCGTCCCGCCTTGGGGTGCACAGACCCATTCTTCCAGGTTCAGATGGAGAGACTTTTCATGTCGAGCCCAGTCATATTTAGTTCGGAATTGATCGCAACAAAAGGTGCAACAAAACAGACGGCCTTTTTCCCCTGGATTCATTTTCGCACTCCTGCCCTTACGCACGCGTCCAGTAGCACGCTTTTTGGAAGTCCGTATCGGACCTTGAGACTTCTGGGAGGTTGCCGATTTGGCCGAGGTGGAAGAGGGCTGGGAAGAGACACTGCGGGCGCTACTTTGTGAGCTGGGTATCGACGTGGTTCGATGCCGGTGTGCCTTGAAAGAATCATGCAATGGACCCAGGCTTGCAGTGCCCATTCCAGGGCTGCTTTCTTGATCATAGGTTGGCGGGAATCTTCTCAGGGATTCCATGATCGCTGACAGCGAGGCTGGTTCATCTTCCGGCGGTGAATCTTGCCACCGCTGTAAAGGGTCGGCGGAAAATTGGGGGTTTGGGATGTAGGATGGGGCGGTGTTCGTTCCTCTGCCTCGTATTGCATATCGGCTTTTGCGTCTGGGGAGCGTGCGTTGTGTGTCCGGGTTGAACATCGGTGGCGTGGTATCGGCGGGCACTAAGAGCGAGGCGCTGCCAAAGCCACTATCCAACGCGGGTAGCGCTGCCTGAGTATCATGAGAGCCATGGAGTGAAGTAGCCGGTAGGCTATCGGGATGGTACTGAGAGTCAAAGCTAGCTAATCGTTCGAGGCTCGACGCCGGCCACAGTTCGCTGTCTATTTCTGGGATGGCGTGGTTTGACAGGAGGGAGTTTGATATATGGAAGCCCGCGTCCACACCACCGGTCAGTTGCTGTGCTACGGTGGGTTCAACATGAGTGAAGCTATAGTGTAGCTCAGGGATTGCTCCTTCGAAGTTAGTGATAGGGCAGGCGTGGGCTGGATTGATGGAGGAGGCCAACGCGATTGAGCTTCCGTCCCCATGTGACGTTGAGTCTCTGTTGTGATTGATCTCCTCGTCATCGAATGATGTGAGTTCACACGTGTTATCGTCCATCTCAAGGTTGAGAAATCGATCCCATTCCTCCCATGTGCCGCATGCAACCGACTCAATTGTGGAGAACCTCCCATTCTGCTGGGTCGCATCATCAATGTTCAAGCTGTGTGTTGATTGTTGCATAATACATGTCCTATGTCTGATTCCCGGCTGTTTGGGGGTCCAGTGTGTGTGAATGGGAACCCCGTTGGCCTGGGACTAGTATGATGATGGGTGTGCGTGGGTGCTGGGTAGAGTAAATGAGTACTGAGGATCCAAGAGACTATGAGTACAAGTAGAGAGGAGGAGTCACCCGGTAACCAGAGGTGATTTGAAGAGCGACGGACTCTTTCCGCCCCGCTAGCCCCACATAGTCCGAGGTCCTAGGTTTAAATTGCTACGTAAATCCAACTCCCGCTGTGACTCAGAGTCGGGTTTCCATCTTGTGTAACACAAATTCAGCATAATTTTCATCAGCAAGGCCTGCTGGCCCAATGGTAAGGCGCTTGACTACGAATCAAGAGATTGCAGGTTCGAGCCCTGCGTAGGTCAATTTTTTGCCTTTTTCGACTTGTGTCGTAGCTGATGCAGGTTGGAGATGTTGATAAAATGTGTGCGGCCACCCGAGAACTCAATCGTGTGCTAGTGGTGGTGTCGGAGAAAGAAATCATAAGTTCGGCTTCTGGTCGGGTTCCCATCGTGCGTTGGACTCCAGCTGGATCTGCGGGAACAGTGGGATCTGTCTCTATAAAGCTTTCTTTGGGTAAACCCTCGTCTCTTCAATCGGGTGGGGTAGAGAGTGCTTGGATTTATATTCCCGCACAGCCTGCGCATCTAGTTGCAACAGTAGATCAGGTTGATACACCGTGAGCCCTTAACTCTGCAACAAGTGTATTGGACGGCTAAATGCACACAGGCATACCGTCATTGTGAGTTCCAGACGGATCAAAAAAGCAGCAGACATACAACGCATGTCACTGTCGAATTAAGTTCGAGATATCTCGGTAGACCGCCCGGTTCATGGGCTCGATGAAACTTTGTATTATCAGATCTTACGCCGTCGTTACGTTATTCGGTCTGGCCACTGTATTGATTGCATTTGAACTGACACTCGAGACCGATGCTGTCTGTGTGTATACTGGCGCTTGGTGCGGGTCTTCAGCCCTCTCTGCAAGGCACCGATGCTCTTGTATATGCTGATGCTGTGTGCGGTATGGCTAATAAAGCATGCCTCTGGCTGTAGTGGCATAAGAGCAGCATTGATACATCAGCTGGCCTGCTGGCCCAATGGTAAGGCGCTTGACTACGAATCAAGAGATTGCAGGTTCGAGCCTTGCGTAGGTCATTACTTTTTAGCTTTGTTCATCCATCATCCATGCCTCCTTGATAATACCTCTGGGAACGTGTTTTTGGGTACAAATCCGGGCAATCCATCATGGGGTCCCTACGAATATCAATCAACGTCATGGTGGGCTTTCCACCGGACAATAAGATGGACGTATCCTTCTCGGGTCATCACGTATGAGTAGGAAGCACTTTTTCTTTTTCTTTTTATACTTATCTCTCGATCTGCGCTGTGCGTACCATTCGATTGCCCTCTTTGAGTGTGTACGATCGATCGATCCCAGGGTCGCGGATATATGTCGCCGGTATGCACTGGGTAAATCGTGGCCCTGCGGATGAGGTCAATGCCGTGGTGTTGACCTGGGTAGGATTAGGATATGGCCAATTACATGGGCAAAAGAGCAAAAAGTAATGACCTACGCAGGGCTCGAACCTGCAATCTCTTGATTCGTAGTCAAGCGCCTTACCATTGGGCCAGCAGGCCTCGCTGTTGAAGAATTAGATGTAGCTGTGCACTATATCCCAGAACCTTTTTTCACAGCATTCAATTAGGGCAACTCTCGGTTCAGCTGGCTGTTTGTACTGTACAACAGACACCAACCCCAACCTCAAAGTATCTGCCACTACCAGCCAAACCTCCCGGGTACATAACACACAATAATCAAACACCCGACATACACTTCCTAAAAAACACAGACTTGCCAATTATTCAATAGATATAGTGCCAAGAGCACATTCATTACTTTCATTTCTAACATATAAGCACCCACAAGCGCAGCTTTCGCTCCAGGATACAGAACCCACGGGTTCCTTGCGTCGCTTCTAGCAGCGGCGGAAGTCTCTCCCGGGAACAAGGCCGTAGGTCCGCTGAAGCCACCGTAGCAACTTCTTCCAATCCCTCCTCCTAAACGTCGCCGGCCGCCGGCATCCGCCGATTTTCTGCCAATCCCTCCCTACGTTACCCAGGATCTCGGGAGCCACGCGCACGACGAGCTCAAGGTATCGCGAGTCCGGCTGGCAAGCGGCGAATTTTGCAGGGGACTCGTGGTGGTGATACCAGGTCGTCCGCCGCATGCCAATGACCACGGCCTGGAGATCGGAACCATTCTCCATCGCCGCCTCCATGAACCGGAGTCGATGCGGACTGGCGCTGATATACTGGAAGGCGTTGAAGTGTTCGAATGTCGCCCCTTTATCTAGGAGCGAGCGAACGACAGAGTCTAGCAGGCGAAGATATCTCTCCGAATGGTAGCTCCAGTGGTAGTGGCGGTTGCACAGAATGTCCAATGGAAGTGGACTGCAATCGGGGAAAAGTTGCTCATCGCAGGCCACGAGCCCAACATCAATGGCAGGATGGTCCAGCAGCAGCAGCGCTATCTCCAACCGGCCACTGCGGGCGGCCCAGGGCAGCAAGGGCCAGCCCTCCAGCCCGTAGGCATTTGGACTCACGCCGGCGCGCAAATAACACTCAACAAGAGAGTAATCCCCAGCCGCAACAGCCTCGAAGACGGGCTCACGGAAGGGAATGGAGTATAGGTCCGTCTGCCAGTCTTTGTAGAGGGCCCGGCCGTTTCGATCGATCCAGAGCAGCTCTCGGTACTCATCCAGGGTCGCCAGTGCAAACTGCCGGGCTTTCTTCCGGAGCAGTGAACGAAGCATCAAGTACAGATACTTGCAAGTCTGGCTGAGATTAGCCAGTTCTCGATTGGTCATATGCTCAAAGCACTCCAGGGATATCTCTGCTGGCAATCTCGCCAGCTGAAGCGAGCGCCACTGGCGATCATCCTCCAACACAATGGCTGGATACTGTGGATACTCAGGGCCATGGTAATACATACAGTCCAAGCTTTCCACTGGATTCATATCCTCAGCTGCCCTGACGGTTGCACCCCACCAATATTCGTCATTTCTCGGGTCTTCCATTATTTGATAGCGCTGGAGTAGACAGAGGCCCAATACTTGCAGCTCACAGGGAAATCCCGAAGAGATAGTCCAAGCGACATTATTGCTTCTTATGACTATATATCCATTGATCTACCTTCAGACTGACCCAAGTGTAGATAAACAAGAACCACTGTCAGGTGAACCTCCGCCATTGTCTTTGATCTGGGAGTTGGTAATTCAGCAATGCCTTTGTTCTGGCGTAGAGCTTGCGATAGATTTCTTACACTGTAACTAGCACTTGATCAGAACGAAACTTATCGGCCAGTCTCAGAACTAACAAAGAGATGTGCATTTGACAGCTGCGGAGAAAGACAATTTACCTCTTACTGAGGAAATAAGATCGCTGATTTAGCGGTCGTGCTCGACACCCTCTCCCAGAGCCATTGTGTTCATGTGAAACTCTCCTGTTCAGGAGAACATACCCGAGTGGATAGTTATGCATACCGCGTCAAATGAGCTTCACCTGCAGAGTTCACTGAAGCTTGCAATGTCCTTGTCTGAGCCACCGCAATTATCAACAGCTGGAAGATGCCCGCGGATCGCAGTGCTTGAGCCTACAGTGACAACCCCCAAGGGATTCTTCAGAATCCCAACCTGATAAGCACCGCCTATCTTGGCCTGGACATGAGAAAGACGCGGCTTTTGTTATTGGCTATAGCATATACACAGGACTGAAAGTATGGTCGCTTCTAGTGATTTACAAGACCGAAACTGGCTATCCAGAAGGGCTGGATTGATAGCCTGGCTTAGGCGACCTTTAATAACGCCAAGGTGAACGCAACGACCCCAGACACAGCCATAATCGGCGCACTGGTGTACCTTGCTGCCGACTCCGATTTCGTAGTCGCCGCCGCCGCCGCCCCAGTTGCGGTGCTGCCCGACTTCCCACTATTCGCCGTTGCTGTAGCTGTAGCTGCCATCGCGGTAACAGGGTGGGGGACCGTGCCCAACGTCCAGGTGAAGGTACTTCCACTAATGGGGGTGGAGATGACACCCCCAGTGTTTGACAGCGTTTCGGTCCCGTTCGCAGGTAGGTCTCCAGGTTTGTAGAATTGAGTGGTGTTACCAGCCGACGAGGCACCATAGCCCAGCGCTCCCGCACAGTCATAATTCTCAAGATAGGGTCCACAAATGTCCCAATCATGAGCAATCACGGCGTTGTACCAGGTATCTGCACCCAACAATGCCGGCTGCGTGTTGGGACACACGCCCCATATCCTAGATACTGTCAGCGATCCCGCCTTTTCACTCGGCGATAGGGTAGAGAGAAGAGGACAACTCACGTGGAGATGATAGCACTTTTCCCACAGCAAGTACAAGCTCGCGCGTAGTCGGCGATGTCCTCCGCGCTTGTTAGTTGATCGAGATTCGTCATATTGTTCGCGCACGTGGTCATATGGTCCGCAATCAACAACTCCCGCTGATCGACCTTGCCTATGTTGCATGAACAACCAGCGGGGGCGTCGTCGGGAGGCGGCCAAAAAGGGAGCTGAGTGATGTTCACGGAGGGACATAGATCGATCAAGTCTTCAATTGTTTTCTGGTACTCGCACGAGTAAACCTATCCATTCCCCGGACCCCACCCCCTTCAGTCAGTCTTGGATGCTTGAGATGCATGAGAGTGTCTGCCATATACCTGATTCCAACAAGCAGAAGCCGCGCAGTCAATTTCGCGGGATGCTTTCACACAACCACACACATTGATACAATCAATGCCCAGATTGGGACATTGGCTCTGCATGCAGGCCACATCACCCCCGCACGCTTTGTAGCATTCATCCGAGCCACCAGCACAGTTATTAGTTATGCACTGAGCGTAATAATCGGATGCATCATCGTAGCACGATTCAAGCGCCGATGGGGCCACACAATCGGACGAGTCGAAGTATCCGGCCTGCTTCGACACCACCACATGAGATAACGTCGCTGCAATGGCAAGCCAAGCTCCCGTAGAGAAAGCCATGATGTTTGCGTGGTAGGAAAACGGTTCAATTATCGTCACCCTGGGAAGGGGATTTGGTTTAAATCCTCCTCCAACCCCAATTTGCCATATCGGGGTTTCTGCGGAGAACGATCGGGCAAATATTCAGGGTCTAAGGTCAGGGACCGGCTGAAGTGATGGGCAGGCATCTCAATCGACGGTTCCTCTTGGCACAGGCCATGGCCGGGTCTATTAAGGCAATGAGCGGAGGGATCCCGACAAAAAAGGTCCCTGGCCAAGGAAGAAGCCTGACTCGCTAGAGCAACTAGCCGATCGAATACGAGGGCCTGCAGGAGAAACATGGGGCTTGGCGCAGTGAAATTTGACCGGGCCACCAACCACAGACTTGCGGAGGCTGATAGAACTAAGTGGCTAGGCTGCGAATGCGGGGATGAGATTGAGCTGGCAGTATTCCGTTGGCAGATGCCTATTTGTGCGGAGATTGATTGTTCGGGATTGCCTATGAATTGCACAAGTGTGCACTGGTCGACTGAATTTCCATCTCTGGTTTAGTTCTTGTTGGCCATCGGAACAGTAAAGATTGTTTAGTTATAGTCATGTTTGCTTAGTTGACGAGTCATTATAGAATGTAGAATAGTTAGCGTATAATATAAGTGTGAGGTGAGTCACAAATCGGAGCCAAAATAAGGGGAGCATCTTGTTCACAAGGGGAGGTGAGGGGGATGGAAACATACAGGTAAGGATGTTGTTATACCGTAGACCAGATCAGATCAATGAAGACAGTTCATCTGAGGACTATCCTTCAGTATCTATCATTTGACATCGCATGCCATCTCTCGTTCGTCTGAACCACAGAGTCTCGTCTCAAACCCGTGGATCTAGCTCATCAATCCGTGCAATAGCATGGGATTCAGAGCCGCAGGTGACTCTCTAATCGAACAGGGATGAGCAGCCTCGCGCAAAGACTGTCGGAGGCAGCGCTGTTGAAGTCGGTTGGACGGCGCTACAGAACAGCGACCGTAGCCTTGGCAGCTACAGGACCAAATGGTTCATCTTGGCGTTAGCCAACACCCAATTCACTTGCACAAGTGCAGAACGTCGATGGTGAAGGCCGAGTGATGTGCTGAGCAAGCCGGACATCAACAAACTGAAGAGCTGCACGAATACGGGGGATTGACTTCGAGAGGCATAGAGTGTCACCTCGCTTACTCTGCGCGTGATGCCTTGTAGCTGAATGCGGGGGAGGCCTGATGAGCCTCTGTTCTTTTGCATCTGGTCAGCCTCGTGTTGTTGTTGAGGCTTTGAAAGTCTGGGCTGTGGCTGGAGAAGTTGTTGTTGATTGCTTTCAGTTTGCTTGCGGAGTCGATCTGGTTTAGTGCATGCATGCCTTCTGGCTTCCCCCCACGCCGCCGCCTTTGCGACTCGACTCTCTTGACAAACAACAATCAAGCAATCAATATGGCCCACCGTTGTTTCTCTGAGTTCATCCCACTTCAATCTCAATGATGTTCCGTATCTATCTCGGATATAAACCTTCAGCTCGGCCAAATCACCATGGCAGGGCGGCCTTTCGCTACTCGTATTCCCGAACACTGATCGCTCGTCACAGAAGCCATCGTGACGAAGACTGGCTGATGAGCCTCCTCGAAAGTGGCCACAGGGCTGAGAACAAAGTTTTATCTCAATACAGATGTGTAGCGGCTGAGCTGAGCGCCAATGCTGACGAATGGACTCCGTCGCCGAGAGCACGCCTGTCAGATGGACTAAATCGATATAAATATAGGCACTATCCCAAGCCATGATGGACCCCTTTCAGGAGCTTTGACAAGGCATCGTGGTTCTCGAAATCCGCCCTTTCTCGAGAAATAGTCCCATATATCTTACGGCATATAACCACTATCTGTATATATACAAAATGACACGCCTCGAGCGCAGTTCCTACAAACGGCTCATTGTCTGCTGCGATGGTTTGAAGTCACCTGTGTACCTTGAATGCCATGCAATCTGGTCGCTAATGCACACCTCTAGGAACCTGGCAGGACTCCACAGCCGACTCTGCGGACCCACCGTCCAACGTGACCCGGTTGAGTCGAACACTCAGTCAGACAGCGATCGTGGAAGAGAACAGTGTCAGGAAAGAAGTCCCGCAGATAGTCTACTATCAAAAGGGGGTTGGCACCGGCCTAGGTGACAAATATATGGGCGGTATGTCAGCCCAGTTGCCGCCTTAATTATCTCGCCATAATCAATACCTACCCCTACTCAATTGTTGGCCTCCCACTGACAAGGGTTGTGTTTCGGTCACCAGGTGTCACCGGACTAGGCGTGAGCGCCAACGTCCGTGCGGCATACGGCTTCCTGACCGACAACTACACCGAGGGCGACGAGATCTTCTTCTTCGGCTTCTCCCGTGGCGCCTACACCGCGCGCGCGATCGCGGGACTCGTCTGCCGCTGGGGACTGCTCACGCACCGCGGCATGGACAACTTCACCAACGTGTACGACGACTTCTACGAGAAGCAGGTCCCCGACTACACGCCCGAGGAACGACGCCGGCTGGGGTTCCGGGAGGAGCTGCCGCCCTTCACCGTCAAGATCATCGGCGTCTGGGACACGGTGGGGTTCCAGAAGGCCTGGCTCGGCAAGGACCTGGGCGAGCGCCTGGAACTCCGGAATACCTACTTGCTCCCGAACGTCAAATATGCCTTCCACGCTCTGGCGCTGGACGAAGAGCGCACCGCCTACTCCCCGATCCTCTGGCATGTGCCGCGCCCGAACTCCGGCCAGGAGCTTCTCCAGGTCTGGTTTTCCGGCGTCCACACCGACGTCGGGGGCGGCGGGAAGGATCCCCACCTGGCGAACATCTCCCTGGCGTGGATGATCGCTCAGTGTATGAAGGACGGCCAGCTGAGCTTCGATATCGACGAGTATCTCTTTGACGTGCCCCCGCGGGTGGCGGAGAGCGACCTCGCTCCGTGGGCGACCAGTCAAGGCAAGTCCGACACGGCGAGTCTGGTCCGCACGCTAGAGGGGGTATTCGGGGGCACCTCGCACCGGACGCCGCTCGGATATAACCCCAAGGGCGAGGAAGGCGACTTCACCGGGGAATACATCCACGAGTCGATCAATGATCGCAAGCTGCGCGGCTGGAGCTGGCCCTGTGCTCCTCTGAGAGGGAAGAGGGAGAATGGTACTTGGACCCTGGCGGACTCAAAGACAATTCTGGAGATTCGCGCATTGGAGAGAGAAAAGTACATGAAGGGCAGAATCCGGACGGTCCACGTTGAGGAGGTGGATTAGACTGTTCCTTGGACGATTGAACTGTGGTTGCAGCCCGGACGGGGCTATTTTAATGTTTGTTGGGGTCGTATATCCCTGGGGTCTAGACTGCGTATCTTTGGAGTTTGGTGTTTGTATCGTTAGCAATGTCCTTTCTTCGTTCAAGGTCTATCCATCGGGTAAATTGTGTTATGTGTGGTGGACTGCATAGATGAATTCACAGAGGAAGTCTTCCAAAATGCAGTTTGAAATTGCCCCGAGAGAGGGAGCCGTAGGCCCAGGCGCGACTTGGAAGTAAATTTAGCTATGCTGTCTTCGTTCGAGGTAGCCCCCCATCTTTTAAGACAAAGAGTTTGCGAGACATTGGGATTGCACTTCTATCAGTCTATCAGGCGTGAAGGATGACTGGGAAGCCAAGAGCGTCCCTTACCCGGGGCCAGTGCTCGATGTCCACGTGATCAGATTGGTAAGACGATCTATGGCCAGACGTACCTCGTCATCTAGGAATTGTATATCGCAAGAGTCATAATCATTAGATAAGAAATTCAACCATGGAAAAGAGCATATTAATTCGTAGCTGTGATGCCTCATCATTCGTCCCACTAGGCGGATCGAACTAGATACCAAGTAATGAAACTACCATCCTCATCATTGCTCATGCATTTTCATTGCTAAACCAAATAAAGTAGCCATCCCGTAAAAGCAATCATGTTGTGATGCAACCCATTAGAATCTCCCAATTTCTCTTAAGTCAATATCCCCATAAGGACTGCATTATTCATTAGAACCAGTAGACTTGGTCGATCAACTTTTCATGAGAGAAGCTTTAACCCCGCAGAAGCCTGGCGCGGCGCGACAGTGGTGCGATCTTTCGGATGATGGGATCGTGCGGCGAGGTCTCGGCCACCGACATGTAGAGTGCTTCCAATCGTTGGATAAGGATGTCCATGATCTTAGGAGCGACTTCACGGATGTCAGGGTCCTAATGAGAATGTTAGCGTAGAACTTAAATCTAGCTTTCTTGGAAATATACCATTGGGTTCACCGTTTGCAAAACTACCTCCAGCCAAGTCAAGCGCTCCATAGGGTTGGTCTGCAACGAGGAAGTCACAGCAACACCCACAGACAGGGCCACGATGGGTGACAAACTAGTCAGGTAAGACGGGTTCATGCGAACAAAAAGGTTGTCAAACAGGTCCGCTTGCTGAGTCGATTGCAGCCACTACTGCCGTTAGCATACTGAAATGACTGGATGACACAGGGAACCAACCTTGACTGATCCCTCCTCGAAGTGACCTTGGCTCATCAATTGCGCAATCTCCTGCAGCTCAATCTGCTCGGGAGTTCTTGTGTCAACAGAGGCGCTACGAGCGGAAGCGGGCGGCCGCTGTTGCTGCTGTTGCTGCCGCTCAACCACATTCTCCTTGGTGGCCAAGGCATGGGTAAGCTTGGCAACCTCATTCTGCAAGTCGGTCTGTGCTGCAGCAAGCGTGGCTACCGTGTCAGACAGTCCACGAACAAGCGAAGTGAGCTGCTCGATCTTGGCAGCATCGCCCTGGCGTTGGGCTTCGAATTGCTTCAACTGGGCCTGCATCTGCTTCTCCATACTACCAACAACCTTGTCTGCAGTCTGCATGGCAACGTTCTCAATGGCTGGGGTGATTGTGTTCTGCATGGCCTTCGAAATCTCGCTTTCCACACGGGGAGCGAGCTTCTGGCCCACCGCCTCCGACAGGACTTCCATCAAATCGGGCTGCTGCATGGCACGAGTAACCGCCTCTGGGAGAGCTTGGCGCACCTCACGAGGGACTACAGATCCCAGCTGCTGCGACAAAACACCGTTGAGCTGCTTACCAACGACTGTGGCAGTAAGATCAGTCAGAGCAGGCACAACCTCTGACTTGATGCTGGTAGAGACAATGCGTGCAAGGTTCTTCTCAACGTTGTCTGAAAGAGTACTTGAAACAAGACGCAAGACCTGATCCTGTTTGGCTGCCGAGGCCGCATCCCAGTTGCGGCGCTCCTCGTCGAAGCGGGTGTAAAGTCCCTCCAATTCGCGACCAAGGCTTTTTGTGAACTCCGAGGATACGCCGTTCTGCAGCACCTCTAGATGTTTGTTTAGAATAGCAGCCGATTCGCCGGAATCAGCGCCGGAAGCCACAGGAGAAGCAAGAGGCACTGCCTGAGGAGCGCTTGAGTTGACAGGGGCTTCTTCAACGGCTGGCTCATTGTCCGCGACACCTTGCATGGGAGCAGGAACTTCACTAGACGGGCCGTCATTTGAGAGCAGGGGCTCCTTGCCCTTTGCGGTCGGCTCACTCATGCCTGCGACAGCACTCTTCTTCTTTTTCTTCTTCTCAGCCTTGTCGACACCATTGATGGTAGACATAGTGTCAAATGGCTCATCCTTTTTCTTAGCAGGTGCCTTGGTTGGTGACTGCACGCGAGAGGTACTGGGACCAGCTCCAGCAGCAGCTTCGGTGTTGAGCTCAGGCATCTTCTTGATGATCTCCTTAGCCGCCGGCTTGGTGGGAGTTGGAGCCGCATCACCATTGACCGATGGTTCGTCTGCCACGTACGTGGGGAAGGTCTGCAGCTCAGCGATATCAATGAACCCTTCCTCCAAAGCATTGACAGGACGGACAATCTTGTTGTCGGTGGTCCATCCCAAATCTTCCTTCTTTATGTTCAAGCATGTGACTCCACGCGAGTGCATGACGTACAGCTCAAACAAACCACTCTCATCTCCAGCCGATTTGGTGATAGGGAGGAGATCCAAGCTTCGCAGCTGGCCCTTGGAGGCAAAGGAAATTTCGCGGATGCCACTCATGCAAGCGGTAGACTCAGGCTTGGGAAGGCTGCTGTCCTTCTCTCCGGAGCGCTTGATGAAGGAAGCCTGCGACATCGCCTGCAGGTTGTACCGAGGCGCAGAGAGGTGAACAAAGTAAATGGAGTTGCGAGTTGGGTGACCAACAACAATGATGCCAGATGCGGGATGGTAGGCGACACTGCAAATGGCGTCCGATTCGTTCTCGTGAGGGAACTTGAGCTCCTGCACAGCCTTACCCAGCCCAATATCCCAGAGCTGCAGGGTGTGGTTTTGCTTCAAGCCCACCAGAACGTAACGAAGCGCCATCGACTTGACATAAGGACGCAGCTTGTCGATGAAGAGGACGGAGGTTGGCCACGACTTTTCTGCGGGAGAGCCCGTGACGAACGTATTCAAGGGCACCCGAACCTCAGCCGGATTGGGTCCGGAGCCAAAGAACCCTGGGTTGTTAGCCACCTCGCGGATGTCCCAGAAACGGAGGCGACCCGTCTTGTCAAGGGAGGCAATGACTGTGTCATCATCGCTGAACATAAAATCCTTGCCAGCCTTGCCGGTCGAGATCTTCAGAGCACGTTCTTTGAAGAACTTCTCCGTGTTAACGACGCGCTGAGGTCCAGACACACCGTAGCTAGAATTCATGGCAGCCTGAGGGGAGACCACGTATATATTCTTGCCACGGCCGATAGCGAAGAACCCAGGATGGCGAGAGCTCCGTTTGGCCCGCGTTTTCAGCTGGCCACCCGAAGTGTTCTCGTCCGAAGCCGGGAAAGGGGGGAAGATGAGGCTCTCGCTCTCAAGGGCGTCGAGCTCGAAAAGGTCCTTGTCTGCGCGAGAAATCAACGCCCAGTACACGGTTCCACTGACGCCAATTCCCAGAATGGCCTGCTCCTCAGTGGTACGACCAGTAGCAGTCTGCGACGTGCATACTGCAACATTAAAGACGCGGTCGCGGGTAGAACGGAAGATTTGCTTGTCACTTCCATCATCCTGACGAATAATACGCATACCGCCGTTCTTCGCCAGCGCATACACAATGTAGTCCGAAGTTGCGGAGGTCAAGGAGCGATCCAGCTGATCAAAATCCTTCTTAAGCCGAGCGATATCCATGATACCGTCATCGCGGAGGGTTGCAAGCTTCCCTGAATGAGCTTTGACGATAATAGAGATGAACGGCTTGAGGGGGAAGTTGTGCACAGAAACAATGCGTTCTTCTTCCTTTTCAGCACTATCTTCAGCACTCTCCCAGCTGTCCGCCAGTGCATCACCGCTGCTATTATTGGAAGTCTCCTTCACAGCAGCGGGAGTGGCGGTGCCCTCAATCGAATTCCGATCTACGCCGCCCTCAAGCTTTGCTTCGGCAGCCGTCTCCTGGAGGTGACTGGCGATGGAAGACAACACAGCCTGAGTGCTGTCCTCCTGGGCAGCAGCGAGCTGGGTGACTTTCTCCTCAGTTGATTTGTTGGTGGCGTTGTCAATTTCACGACCGATCTCATCAACAAGACGCTCAACAACAGAGTTAACGGCTTCTCTCTGCTCTTCAGCCAAAATAGGCGATTTGGGGCCTTCGGTCTGTGGGGTCTCAACAGCCTCTGAAGCCGAAGAAGGTTCAACCTTAGTGGCGATGGTGATCTTCTTGCTTTTCATGATCTCAATAGCTGGACTCTCGCTCCGAGGCTTGGCTTGCGAGGTGACCTTGCGGGGAGATGCGGCAGCCAGCTGCTCAAACGGGTTGACATAGGTGAACATCGAATCCTTGCCCGCAGCAGATTTGTCAAGCGTGGAAGGTCCAGCCTCGTCCGGGGACACCAAGGGCTCCTCCAGTTCTTCAGTGGGAGACTTGAGGATGTTGCCCAGCTCCGCTTCAGGAACAGGAGACGTTTGGGACGCAACGATCGAGGGAGACTGAGAAACGGCCTTGACAGGCCCGTCGGAAACGTCCTGGCTAGACTTGGGACGGTTCAGAAGACGCAGCAACATCTCCTGCGTGTTCTCAGCGGTCGGACCGGCAGACGCAGAGCTCTCGCCCGTGCCAGCACCAGCTGGACCGGAGATGGAGCCCGAAGGCCTAGCCGGAGCGGCCGCAGCACCTTGTCCCTGGCCACCAAAGAGCGACGCAACCAAATCAGAGGCGGAAATATTTCTCGCGTGGGCCTTCGACTGCTCCTCCAGGCCAGCAGCACGAGGCTGTAGGTAAGTGGACTGTTCAGCGCCAGGAACCGGAGCCTGCTGTTGCTGGGGGGCGGAAGGAGCGGTAGGCTGGTTGAACTTGAGCAAGTTCAGCAGATTCACCGCACGGTCGGGGTTATGAGGCAAGGACTGGTAATGTTGCTGGTGCTGCTGCTGAGGCGGCGGGGGTTGATGAAAAAACATATCGCCACGGGGAGTCGGAACATTAGGACTAAGGATATCCGAGCCGTGGTGTGGAGGAGTATTCACGGAAGGAGATGGACTGTGAATATTCGACGAAACCGACGGGTGACGATAACCATGGAGCTGCTGCTGCTGCTGCTGTTGCTGCAGCTGCGGGTGAGGGTAGCCCTGGCCATCGTACTGCGGCTGGTGCTGCTGCGGATGCTGCGAGCGGTAACCCTGCTGATACTGCATGGGATACGGCGGCATGGGAGCATCATGAGCAGGGGTGCCCGAGGGCGAGGGGCGGGGCCTGATGCTGGCCAAGAGGGCCTGAAGATCGTTGGGGGTGGACATTTCTGTCGCTCGCCAATCAATGAGGGCGACCTCCAAAGAAGATTCAAGCTCCGAGGTAGATCAGAAGTAGCTCTCTTTCGAGAGCCAACAAAGCAAGAGAGAGTGAGAGCGGGTGTGAAGAGAACAACCCGGACTCAGCGCAATCAATTAAAGAATGCAAGCTAAATGGAGCAGAACAACAAGGAGAAGGAGAAGGAGAAGGAGAAGGAGAAAGATCAAAAGGCAAAGGACGGACTATTGTACATGTGACGAGAATGAAGGGGGAGAAGAGAAGAGGAGGAGGAAGAGAGGAAGAGAGAAAAGTAGAAGAGGAAAGAGAAGAGGAAAGAGAGAGGAAAAAGCTCGGAGGAAGCGAGAATTGGAGGTAAGCGGGAAGAAGATGAGCTGGTGGTAATTGTGGCGGTGGAGGAAGGGTGGCTCATGCAGAAATAACCGTAAGATTACACAATGACGGTAATCGGTAACGAACCGCCAGACTATCTCATGGCTGTGAACTCCCGGAATGATGATAGAAGATGATGAACACAAACCAACTACCTCAGCAATATCCAACAACTCAAAAACTCCCTCCATTCCGCAACATCCAGTCACACCACACACGGAGATCATGAATGCGCACTCTCAATGAGATGATCTTATTCAATCACCTTGAGACTCCTTCTCGTTACTCTAATCCCACCTCTCTACGGAACTCTTCGCAGGACACTCCTGTTCGCCACTGATTTCATCCGTTCACCGTCTGATCTGAACAGCCGACTACACTCTCCATAAACCACCTCATTCACCATGTTTTGTTTGCGGAGGTAAGGCGCCCACCTCTATGCCATCCACATCATCATTCACCCACACCGCTCGCTCAACCTCGGCTCTTTCTCATGCATTTTACCTTCTCATCATACTGATAACCTCTGAATCTAGCTGGCTTCCCCTCTTCTTCATCCCCACCAACGCCTCCCCCCTCTTCATCATCTCCTTCGTTACCCTGACCTACATCCTCCACCGACCGTGCATCTACTGCTCCGCCCTGCTCCTCATTCTCTTCATCTCCTCCTGCCACTGGTCCGACAAATGTTTCTTCGACCTCCGCGGCGACTGGTTCAGTCCGCGCTACACCACCCCCGCCGCCGCCGCCGTCGCGCCCACCTCATGCCCGGTCAGTCCCGCCAACGAGACCCTAGCCGAGTATCTCCTGGAGACGGTGACCTCAACCGCCAAGACACTCTCCGGGGCCGTCATCGATGAGGCGCAGCGGCGGCTCGCCCTGAACCAATCGGCCGAGGTGGGTGTACCGCAGGAATGGACGGGGATTGGCATGGAGTGGGTGCGCAGTCTTCTGGGCCGGAGGGAGTGGACCTTGCCGTGCGTGGATGTCAAGGTGAGGCTCTAAGTGATATTTGCGGATGCGGGGTGGTTTTTGATCAGGGGAAAACAAAAACATTATATTGGGTGGTTGGTGTCGTGTCACTTGCCCCTGTCTACATATATACCGGCCGGTGGTCACTTCGGGATCCTTAGTCCTTTAATTCGTGGGGAGCGATAGAAGGAGAGCTTGCTTGAACTCATAGACATGAGTCAGACCCAGAGAGGCGGTTTCCATCGTTTCAACCTTTGATGCGCTCTATGCTGTACGCTGCAGGTTCGCTACGAGTTCTTGCGAAGGAGAAAAGATCGCCTTTTGAGTATGAAGAATTATCTAACCAGGGATTCGGCGAAATGATAGTGGATGAGGCGTGGCTGATTCTGATTCAATTTGTACATAGCATATATTGAAGTTTATTCCTATTTCTTATTTTTAGGAGTCAATCCTGATGAAATGGAATCTCAAAGGCGCCCCGCAAGTGCCCCGACGCAGTCATTTCGTAAGATGAGAAGTTTGATGTATGCGTTTCTTTTCCAGAATGGGGTACTTTGGTCATACCTAGGGTAATCTGGGACACGAGCAGATTTTACACAGGTCTTCAGAAGTGGTGACACGTACAGGGATCAACGAATGACCTAGATTGACCAAGACTGGAATCATGTGACTCGACGTCTCCTGCGTACGTCCTATTGAAAATCAAATCGACTAATTACAATACAAATAGGTATCGAATGCAAGGTGAAAAGAAACGGAGACAGGAAGGCAGTAAATATAGCCGACGGTGATCCTTCGGGCTCACTCGCCGCGGTAAGTCATCGTTAGAACATAACTCACACCGAGACACATTAGCAGAACATCATCAAACATAAGGTGAAATAGGTATCACACAAAACATGGTAAACATACGGGCCTTCATCGCAAGACGCAATTGTAGATGCGACGCGAGGACCGAGAACAAAATCCAAATGGGTATTGAGGCACTATATGTGCAAGGATCGTAGAGAAGAAACATGGAAACAAGGTGTGCGTAATGGTCGCAAAGACATGAAGGAGATCCTGATAGGGTTCCCTTGGTTTAATGGTAGCCTCCAGGGGTTGACATCGGCATGGGCCAGTCATCCTCCGTGATGCTGCTCCAGAAGAACCATACAGTGACTACTGCCAGTAAAGTGAACAGAGTCTCGAACAGCGCACCATTGATTTTCCCGCTAGATGCTTCGCACAGATGAACGCTAATCACGTATTGAAAGATCTGGCCAATGGCGAATAGGAGTGCGGCAGCCGTCAAATAGACTGCAGCCAAGTCAGAATCATGAAGTATACAACAAGTGGGGAGGAACATACTCAACGGCCGGAATTCGCCAAGAATTCGCACTACCAGGATAACTTCGAACACATAGAACAAGACGAGACAAACAAGCGGGAAGAGCTGGTACAGCACATAAAGGGCAATGTTGCGATAGTGGTTCGAGGAGGTAGTTGCGAATTCGCCTGTCCAGTCGAAAGCCGTATCCAAGGCAATATATCCCGTGCCGATGAAGAGGACAAGACCAGAGGCGACAATCAAGCCAATCGAAGCGGGCGTGCCGTCGTCAAGGAATTGGAAGCCCACCAGAGCATTCAGCAGAAGAATCCAGCATGTCGCAGTAATAGCAGCAATATGTACCGCCGAGAAACCCTGTACGATAAATGGATAAGGCGCCGAGCGTCGCGGACAAGTTGGGCAAACTAACCTTTCGGACCGCACCGTCCAGAGGGAATCCACCCACGGAGAAGATCTCGCAGATTTCGATGATGAGAAAGCCAAACAAGAATAGTTGAATCTCCCTGCTCCAATTAGTTCCCCATCTGGTCCCCAATATCCCAATTTGTTCTTATTGCGTACCTTCTCCCAACTGCGGCTCGTTTGCGGTCAGATCTGAATAGCAGAAAAAGTGTCGTCAGGATGGAGATGAATGCCAGGAGAATTGAACCTGTTACTACGTCAGTTGAGATCAACTTTCCCTCTCGACTATCATGCCATACCCAAATTGCTGAGATATCGGTCACCACTGAGCTCAATGCCCTTGAGTACACATCCACCGTAAGCTTTGTTTGGAGGTTGATTATTTGACACAAATAGCTGGAAGATGGCTATGGTTAGCGATATTCCGAGGTCCGAGTGAGACATGGTGAGAGGGATTACATACATTGCAGACTGGTAAGGTGGAATCGCGACAAAAGTCCTACACGTGCAAATCGGCCACGGTCAGTTCAAGCTCGAGGTGCAGCTCAATTGTGAACCCACGTTGAAATTGCCAAATTGCGTCGAACCCATGATTAATATGGGCTCAGCAACATGCGACAGCGGTTAGGTGGTGAGGAGCAGCGAAGAATTAAAAGTGGTGTTTCGAGAGGTAATGATGATGGCAGTGGTGACTGAATTAGTTGGTTTTCCCTGCCTGGACCCACGTCGGTCACGATAGCTCCGCCGCAGATCGCTGTTCAAGAGATGCGAAAGTCAAGATTAGGATTATGAGAGCCTTGTCGATCGAGAGATCGTCCCGCTTGGAGATAATGAAAAGCAAAAAAAAGGAAGAAAAACAAAGATAAAGCCTGAAGAGAGAGTTGGCGGCAGACGAATTAAATTAGGTAGTCGCCGGATCAGACACGGGATGGCGGACACGTTGGGTTGGCAATTAGTCGTGCAGCAGCTCGGACAGAGACCGGACTGAAGAAAAGCGACAGAGATGGAGGAGCGAAAGATGTGAAGAATCAGAAACAATTCTGGAAATGATGAATGGCAGAATGCAAAAGAGCGATGGGAGAGAGTCCGGCAGTCAGCGTATATGTCAAACACCGGTGCTGATTAAGACGTGGATTAAGACGTGGGGGGAGCGGAAATATGGAAGAGTGATGGATCAGTATCGGAGGACTGGGAAGTGGTGAAGGTGGTGAAGGTGGGAGAGAAGCTGGCGATGCTGACGAGGACGAGCGAGAGAAGGAGAATCGTTGTCCGTATGTAGAGGAGAAATGCGGCGGCGGCTAAGAAGAAGGACGATGAAGATGATGGTGATGAGGGGATAGACAGGGAGAGAGAGACAACGAGGGAGAGAGGGAGAGAGAGAGAGGGAGAAAGGTGAGAACGAAGGCAAGGCCGCAAGAGGTGTAACTAGTGATAGTGAGGTAGGTAGGTAGGTAGGTAGGTAGGAAGGTAGGTTAGGTACAGACAGCACCTTCGTACTTTGTCGTGATCAATCAAGCAACCAGTCAATCAATTGTCCATGTCCATGATCCAGGGAAACAGACGAGACATGGAAGACGAGAGACTAGACTAGACTAAACTATGAGTAGGCTAGACTCGAGAGTCGAGAGAGGATTAGAGAGATTAGAGCGAGGAACGGGATTCTGGGTTTAGCCCGGGGCTAAAAGCGTGATGGAGAGACTCACAATACGGCATCCAGCAAATAACAACGAATGGTCAGCCCTGAGTGGAAAAGACAGTCCAGAATCCGGCCGGAAGAACCACCGTTGGGGGATGTGGAGGGGGCAAAGAACAAGGACTAAATGAGAATTGACCAACAAGAGGAGAGGAGAAAACCCTGCAGCAAATCCAGGAACCAAAACCTCACTAAAACATGAATTGTTGCTACTGTTGTTACTGCAGTCCGTCCAGCTTCCCCAGAAAATAGCCTCCGGCGGATGAGGACTCAAGATTTTGCTACCATATGAATAATCAAGAGAATTGCTTTCGGATTTTTGCCCCTTTCCCTCTATTTCTCTTCCTTCTTTGTGGTTTGATTCCATCAAAAACAATCGGGTGGCTCACTTGGTTGATATCAAAAAGTGGATAAAAAAAAACAAAAAAAAAACAAAGAGAGGGTCGCCCTAGGCTGACCATGGATGACGAGGGCAATACCCACGGCTCCCCCCAATCCCACTTCTATTTTAGTCCCAGCTTTCCCCTCATGAAGAATGATGACGCTGGCCAGATTTCTGGCAATAGCCCGATTAGCGTTGACAGGCAGCATTCTTTTGCTATTTTCTTCTTAGTACGGGCGGAGGACGGAGTGGAAGTGCTGGCAAATGTTGATGGTATGGCATGGCATGGCATGGCATGGAGCATGGCACGTCGGGATGATTTCACCGCCATCCCGCCCCAGCCACAATTTGATGAGTAGGTACTCCATCATCATTACCAACCTAGGCTAACTGATAATGTTCACGATCATGACGATCGACAGAGCTACCCGAGCTCCCTTCCTTAACTCAATGTCTCAGATGAATCGACCCCAATCATGCATCTCTCATTGATTACATACATTTGTTCATGCATCCTCGCCGACGGACAATCCACACTTCCACAGCGACGGCACGAACTCGTGGTTGTTCGGGGCTGTCTCCCATAGGCCGATCGTCAGTTGGCTCGGGTTCCCCAGGCTCCTGCGCTCCCTTGCGTAGACACCACTAGATGTTTTCAGGACCTTACTTGATAATCAAAGCTGCAAAGTAAGAGCAAATTACCTGTCAGAAGTACAGACAGATGATTTTCTACGTCTCAAATAGAGTGAAAGTAGGTTGAGCAGTACACTGCATAACAACTCACCCCAGCGGTGCTAGATGTTTATACTACGGCAGGAGGCGTGGTGCTGGAGCCTTTATGTAATTGACGCCAACGCAACTGTTCGTTTTGAAGAATCGCGCCCACTAGCAAACATCCTCAATTTCCAACTCCTTCCCATCATGCTCCCCCAAATCCAGCTTGAGAGTCCGTCCAAACAACTCGAGCAACATCTCAAAGCACACCTTGGTAATAGCAGGGTCATAACGTCCCTTGCTGAGTTCGTCCCGGATGAAAGCATCTGTTGACATTAGCGTTGGCAACACCCTTCGGCACCAAACCTAGAAACCATGATAGGGGGGATGGAGGTAAAACTTACGCTGCGCCCAGGCCACCTCATAAAAGCTAAACAAGACCCCCTTCTCATGAAGTGTCTTGCGGATCAGGTCCCTTCCCTCCGGAGGGACATGATTGTCGTTTTTACCGAAAATCTGCATCAACGTCAGTGACTATGCTTGTACTCACTCCCCCCCCTTCCTCCTCAAAGACTCGAAGGAAGACAAGAACTCACCATAGTCAACTCTCCCTTGATATCTCCGGCGCGAGCCAAACTGTCATCACTCTTCCCCTTCCCAAGCGTGTGGCTATGGATGTCGGTTGCAAAATAGCACACTGCCGCCTTCACCCGGCTATCCAGCGCACACCGATATGCCAGATGGCCACCCAGGCACATACCTGTTGCGCCCACACGTCCGTTGCAAGTGGGCAGTGACAGGAGGTAGTCCACACAGAGAGAGGCGTCTTCGTCGTAGGCAGCGATTTTCTGCGGTCGCCGGGTTTTAGCATGCGCACAATCTCTCAATCCTATGTCAAGACTGCTGTTACCTTGCTGATCTTCCACTCATTGCCCTTGTCGGTATCCTCGGCATTATACTCAAGGGCTTCTGGACCGGTGAATTCGTGGTAGCTAGAGGGGGCGGCGCAGATATAGCCCTGACCGGCGATCTGACGGGCGAAGCGCGCCACGGGGCCGGTAACTAATTTTAAGAACTCATGTCAACGGGTTGGGCTCAAATACAGTGGAGCAAGAGATCAGCTCAACGGTAGGTGATGTTGCTCTGAGCTGCAGTGGGTTCGATGAAGTGGGGGGATTATACCTTGATAGATCTCACTGAATACTACCACGCCCGGGAACCGTGCTTTGGGATATCCTGGAATGGTGGGATGATAGACGTAAATACCTGACAGGGTACATGTTAGCATCCGCGCCCTCAGTTTTCAGGTTCGATATTATGGAAAAGCTCCTTCCAATCGGTGAAAGCCGAATATCAACGTTGATTGCGCGAGTTCTATAACATACGCATGGTCCCACTGCCGTCCGCCGTGGTAGGCACATCGTGGTAGGATTCTTGAATCAACATGATGAAAGAGTGGTTGCAGATACTCGAAATGGGATGTCAATTGCCTTCTGATCGAGTTCAATCTTCGTGCGAGCAAGACTCCAGCAGCTGAATAAATAGCTAGCTCGGCGGGGTTGCAGCTCCGGACTGATCGCCGACCGATAAGCCTGGAGGGGAGGGGTAGGGTCATGTGATCCGCATACTATCAGTCCAATTTCAAGATTAGTGCTACAGTGCATATGTGCACCGGTCAGTCATGTTAAGGTGGCTTAGAATGCACTAGAATGTACATTGGTATCTTGAAAAAACACAGGTGAATAGCTCGAAGAAGGCCGTAAGCCACATAGATGATCATAAAATGGCAAAAGCGGAAACAACCAAGAACAAACATTCTAATAATGTACAGGAATTATATAATTTTCATGGAAGTAGAAATAACACAAGCCAGAAAGATAGAGCCTAAACGGCAAGCCCATCAGGAATCTGATTTGCCACGCTGGGTAGCAGCCAGTGACAAAGTGGAGTTTCCAGGATTAGGCCGGGAATGATGATTACAAGAGTGTATTTATAGAGCTCACAAGAAGAGCCAAGGTCGAAGAGTTGACAAGATCATCTTTGTCGGCGCAGGTCGGCCTTGCAAAGAGATGGTCCATGTACCGATGGAGATTTCCAGCGCATGAAGTCATTTAGAAGACGTACTAATTCGCCTGATAAGTTGATGTTCCATGTAAAAGAGAGAGATCTGAAAAGGCAAACTTACAGGAATGAACAGGTAGGGAACCTGTCTCTCATACTCTCTCCACGCCTCGCCATACTTGTTCCGACAGCGTTGAATATCGCGCAGTGCGCGATGGCTGATCATACATGCAAAGAAGACGGGGTAAAACCATGGGAAAGGGCTGTTGAAGCCGGTGATCAAGCCCCAGTTCAATGCGAAATACAGGTCGCAGGTGTAGTGGATCTTGCGCGCCTTCCCGTCTGTGAAAGGTCAGCATGGATTGAAACTCAGGTCGGGGTTCCGCTACGAGACTTACACCACCCATCAACGAGGATCTTCGAACCGTCCTCAGCTGTGATGGTCTTGGGGTTTTTCAGTGTTTGCCAAGGGAGTTGAGGGAAAGTCTTGCGAAACACCAAAGTACCACGCTCCTGCTGGCGGTAGCGGTTCTTCTGGCTGTTGGTCGTATCCCAGACCCAGTACACAAAGAGGTACGCGACGTAGAGGAAAATCAGGAAAGGCCGGTTCCAACGATAGGTAGCGGGATCGTGGTTGGCAAGGTAGATGGTACAGTGGCAATAGCTCAGAGGCACTCCGGCAAGGTTCCAGAAGATTAGCATGAAACCCCATTTCTCATAGTACATATCCCTTATTCCTCATTAGCCTGATATGCCGACAGCGTCCCGAACCGAAAACTCACCATGTAGAAACGATACACTCTTCGCCCTTTGAGCAGGCGTTGGCGTAAAGGAAATGAGCCATGAGAAGAAAGCCGACCTCCCCAGATACATATCCGTAGGTTTCATATTGTCTGGCAGCTGCACCCATAGTAACGAACAGAAGGATATACCATGGCAGGCGGACTTCGAAGAACATCTTGAAGTCCAGAATACCAAACATTCTAGGGTTAAGCTCGGCACCCATGAAGAAATCATAAATGGGATACCCAGTCATACGGTGCTCTGCGCCTCGAGCCAACGCTGAAAAGTACGCGACGAAGGAAACAATGAAACCAGAGAGAATGGCCACGTTCATGAGAGGTCCGAATTCATCGATGATCGTGTAAAGCTTGAAAATGCCGGTGAAGTGGAGCAATAAAGCCAAGGCGATTGTCGTGTAGAAGGACCAGACAGCGGAACAGTAATAAGGGAGCTGCTTTCCTCCGAGGTGCGGCAGAGGACGACCCATGACGGTGATACCAGGGAGAAGCACGTAGCAAGCCCCCTCAAAGATGAAAAATACCCAATATATCGTCCATGCTTTCAAAGACGGGAAAGCACCCGCATAGAGCAAGTTACCAAGATGCGCGAAGAACTCAGGGATGCTCTGGCCCGGCTCAGGAAGCGGCGGTTTGCCATCGTAATAGGTGGCACCGAGCCACATGTATTCCATCAGCATCGGAAATCCGATCATCATACACAATACACCCAAAGACCCGCCAAACTCGAAATGTCCGCTGTGATCGACCTTGGGGTCCTTGCCCTCCTCCCAGCCATCAATGATGCGTGGCTTCTTGCCGTTCGAAATGGCGGCGTGTCCATTGGTCGCGGGCGTGTTTGTCTCTTCCTCCGAGGTTTGCTCGATCTTAACCTTGGGAGATGAGCGCTTTCGAGACGATGACTTGGCTTGTCCTGAAGCATCTGCTGCTGAATCAGAAGTGTCGTCGGATGGCGCAACGCTGCTGCGGGTAACTCGGCGACCGGGGGTCTCGATGAAGCCAGGACGCTCCATTTTCCTAGCCATTGATCCAACTGTGAGCTCAAAGTGGCCGCGAAGGTATTCTGCGCGCAGGTGAAGTCAAAGCGAAGGGAAAGAGAGGGGGGTTTTGAAGTAATTAGACTGCGCAGGCAGTCGAATTCCTTGTTGGGAGATTTTCACCCTTGCGCAAAACAAATCACTTACTTGGGGGTTTTTCCCGTTTGGGAGCGAGTCACGGTCATTGTGCGCGGACCATGCAGTCAATTGAGCTTAATAATATTTTTCGAGTGTAGGTATAAGGGAACGATTGAGATGAAGTACCCCACAGAGCTGATATTGTACGAATAGAGGGTGGGTAGGGGAGAGAGGGAGGGAAAAGAGAGAATGATGGGGCGATCGAGGAAGAGGAACAACAGTGCCCAGTGCCCACCAGGGTCGGGGAAACACTAAGACTGAGTGGGTTCTTTACCCGCGCGGTGGCACTTCCACAGTGCACAGGAACTATAGGTTACACTACGAGTACTACAACCAGTCGGTCAGTGCCTGTAGATTACAGTTTCAGCAACATATTCCTTTTCATGGTTTGACTGTACTCTGGTTGAGAGCTCACGTAGCTTGTACTTCCTAACAATGATCTTTCAAGCTTGTAATTAGTCTGCACTCGTCCATTACTTAACGTAGTGGGATCTGCAGGGGAAAGGGATCTGAACACCTGGCTAAAGACGCATACCAACCGACTCACACTCAATGATTGGCCTGGCTGGCTGAACAAACTGCATCCCCCACAGGCCCTATTGATGACTATGACAACTTCAAATTACACGTTTATCCTTCGTGTTCGTATTGGACAGTACAATATAAACGAGATACAGGAATGTATATTTATCATTGATCATACATAAGTTTAAACATTTGACGTCTACATGCGAATTTGCCTTGCGACTCCCAATCCATGTCCACATGTCCCATTGCCCCCTGTAACGAAATTCCATCTATGAGGTCCTAAGTAGTCAAGCGCCTCTTTGGATGTTAGTCGACATGAGTGTGATTTTCTTGTTTTTCTTTTTCTTCCCACCCGAAGAGGAGGCGGGTGTACTGGCCCCCTCAGCAGCTGATTGAGCGAGAGCCTCTCGCTCTTGCTGGGCCCAGAGCTCTTCTTCCCAGCCTCGAAGCCAACCATCAGAAGCGGCTGCCTGAGAGCTGGACGGCTGAGAAAGTGGTGCCACCGCTGCCGTGCCCCAGACTGTTCGACTGCTGGGCGGACTTGTTGATGAAGACTCCAAGCCCCCCTCCTCCGGAGGAGACATCTCAAGGCCTGGAGCGCCGCTTGCTAAAGGCTGAAAATCACGGTCAGAAAACGGAGGGTCACTGCCGCTACCAATACTAAGTCTTTTTCGGTACGCAGAAGCCCAGCCCTTCTCGTTTTCCTCCCGCTCAGCACGGATGCGATCCTTTTCCTCTCGGGCCTCTTTATCTCGATTCCGCTTTCTCCGCCTGTCGGTTTCAGACTTGAATTCCTGCAGAATCTCGGGCTGAACGACATCGCGCCAATCACATTCGAGGAAGTTCACTTCGCATCCATAGGGGAGATGACCGAGATATTTGACCCTTTTTCGAAGCTCGTCGTCGACAATATGCCCAGTGGAGATTCGTTCAACCCGTGGTAGAATCGTGGCAGGGAATGAAGGATAATCACCAAAGGCGGCCTTAAGAATGCGAATGTCCAGCGGGGAAAGATAGAAATGAGGTAGAGCTTGGTAGAAGTAAAACGGGTGTTCAGGGCCACGGCCAGTCCCAAGATCTCTCTTTTTGTTCTTGGAGCTGGTCGAGTTCAGGTCGAGCTGATCGAGCGCCTCAGTCGCACGCTCCGCATTGTGGGCAGTCACCTTGCTCTCTAGGGACCCGTCAAGACCTTCGCCTTCAGATGAAAAGGTTTCTGCAGATGAGCCTTTGCCTGATTGTGCAGCATCTTGTAACGTAGAATTCACGGCAGCTTCAGCTTCCGATGGTAGGTTGACAAATCGTAGCTCAACATTCTCTGGAGGGTCTCCGATGCCATCTAATCTGGACTTCGCTTCATTGATGGCGGCAACTGCCTTCCTGCTCCATGTAGAATCGTCCCCAAACAGAAGTTCGTCTTCTACCTCTTGCGCTCGCAATCCGGAAATCTCTGCATCGTATTGGTCCTTCATGTAGTCCTCACCTCCCTTCATGATCCGCGCATAGTCGGCGACTTCAGCAACATTGTACCATGGAATATCCGCACCGGGAGCGATGTCTTCGGCCCCGTCTCTAGGCAGCGCTAGGGTGCTGCCAGGCACTCTTTTGACCAACCTTAAAACGACGTCGCCGCCTTCGACGGGAAGATCACCTTCTTGACCACGAAACCAACGCACAGGGCGTGCCTCGGAGATGTAGATCGAATCCCAGCAGATGGGACATTTTTTCCAGCGTGGCTTCTTCTCAGGCACCGGATGTTCCTCATCAGTTGAATGCATGTAGCGAATGAGGCAGGGGAGGCAGAAGATGTGACCACATCGAGCCATTCGCGGGGCAACCGGAGTGGAGAGACAGATAGGACAACTGGCGGACTGAGTTTGTTCCGACACCAGGACTTGAAGAACTGAATCCCAGTCTAAGTGAACGTCGGCGTTAGCCGCCTGGGTGTGATAGTTCTGGGTTGGATTCACAATGAAACGGTAGTTTGCATGAACATAGCGGGCCTTATCCACCGCGTGATAACCGGAGCCCGGGCCCCAGGAAGTATAACGGCGGGCATTGCGGGGCGGAGGCTGATACTGAGGGCGTGGGGGAAGAGAGAAATTCATGAGATGCGTGATGGACGTTTGCCCCTTGCGGCTGGTTGAAGACTTCATGATGGCCTGCGTTGGTCGCACCGGTTAGTTCATCCAGACACCGCTAGATCTTGCCATAGAGGGCATACCGATTCACTGTAATCGTCATCATCTAACACTTTCGGGCGCCGTTGTCGCTGAGTCCTCCTCGTCTGATTGTTTCTGGGGGAGCTAGGGGTTCTCGACGTTAAGCCGGCCCCAAAACTGCCAGAGCCTCCAGCGCGTCGTTGCGCGCTATTCTCAGATGAATGGTATGTCGCGGGGGCTGGCTGACTCGGGACATTCACCGCTTTGGATGTGGGAATCTGGCCAGGGTTGGACGACATTATTATGTGCAATCAAGGAGGAGGATGGCGTGAAGTGAGGTCGACTACCTTCCTATAAAGGGGAAAATAGTGAACGACGGCCGCGCATAAATGATGGGAGCTTGTGGAAATACTGAGTAGAAAGGTGAGTGAGGTTTGGAGAAGGACTGAAGATAAGATGAGGGTGATCAAGAGAACAATCACGAAGACCCCGAAGGGTAGCGCAAAGGAGAGGGAGAAGCACCAGGAACCTGAGGCTTCCCCTGTCGCATCAGAACAAATAGATAGAACGCGCAAGAAGAGAAGAGAGGGGAAGAGGAAGAAGAAGAGTAGGAGAGGGAGGGAGGAGGAGGAGGGGATTCGGGACTCGGGAGGGGCGAGTATGTCATGTCTTGGCGGCCTGCTGGAGCCTCAGGCACGTGCTGACCGCCAAAAAAACATCATCTCATTCTCAGCTCCTCCCCAGCCAAACCCGCCTATTGCCCCCTCCGCTGCTGCTACTCCCACCCCGGGTGTTTTCCATTGTTCACCAACCTACACCCTTCCCCTCGCATCCCAAGATTTTCAAGACTTTTTTTATTCTTAGAGCTACTTACACCTTTACACTGTCATCGCCCTAGGTCAGTACTTCATTTTCATTTGAGCTTCGAGTCATCGTGCCCTTCTCCAAGCTCTCTGGCGCACCCTCTCCGTCTTCTCGTCTTCTCGTCATCGCGCTGATCCCTTTCGACGCCTCAGGACTTCTCACCGCCAAAGAACTCCTTCACAAATTTTCTAGTCCTAGCTTTCAGACTTGGTACTGAAAGTTAGAATGGCTGCTTAGACGGGTGCAAACCCCCCTCATCAGTCCGGTCTTTCTCTTACGATCTCGTATGGCTCCCATTGAGGCAACGCGTGGCTGAATCGTCAAGGCGACTTCCCTCTCCTCCAACTGCCTGGACAAGATGAACCACCATCTGCCCGCTATGCCCCATGGGCAGCCACCCATGCCGCCCACCCCTCGTCGACAACAAGATATTCCCTACACCGCAGGCCCTCCGAACATGCGATCTCCGCCTGCGTACATGGGCTTTCATCCCCATATGAACGGCCATCCTCCCCCGGCCGCATACACGCCCCAACAATATTCCCACTGGTACCCCTATCCTCCCATGCAGATGCCTCCCCGCCCATACCAGCATCCATATGGCCCGATGTATGTCGCGACCTACCCGCCCTCCCAGCCGATCATGGCGCCAGCGCACATCCATCCTCCGACGCTTCCTATGCAGCCCAGAACTTCAACTCCCCTGCAACCTACCATGTCTCCCGTTGGCATGGCGTCTGTGCCTTTAGCAAACCAGGCGCAATCACCCGCAGTTATTCCGGCCCAAGCACTGGCAAGTCCTGTTGTGTCTTCACCACCGCCTCCAGTCTCTGTTCAGGCCGAACCTGCCCCCAGAGAGCCATTTTGCCCACCGGTAAGCGCTTGATTTCAATCATCATTATGCCGTTATCTAACAGAGGTTAATCACTAGCTTCCATGGCTGTCCGACCCTGAATCGCCTTTTCCTGCCAGAGCTCCTCGCAGGCGTCGCAAAGGCCGTGCATTCCAATCTTCATCGGCCTCAGTTGAACTCCCAGTGAAGGACGCTCAGCGGCTTGAACACAATGCGGGACAAGGCGCAGAGAATGCGGAAAGTGTGCCAACACCCTCAGAGCCCCAGACGCCGACCTTATCTGTTGCCCCGTCGGTCGCGAATTCCACTCAACCCACTACTCCATCCTCGGTGACTCAGACCCTCTCTGGTCGCCCCCAGTCTCAGACGAAAGGGCCCAAGTCCACTGCTCCGGTCGTTCCGGTCGTTCCTGTTGTTCCTGCTCCTGGAACTCCTCGCCAGGCTCTTAAAGACGAGGCCGCTCGCTCTTCAGAGACGCCGAAGAGTACTAGTATCAGCGGCACTAGTGAAGTGACCGAGGAGCAGGAGCCTGCCGTCGAGAAGGCCCAGGAGCCTGCCAAGAAAATCCAGCCCGCTCCTGCAGCACCTAAATCCTGGGCAGACTTGGTTAAATCCAAGTCCTTGGCTAAAGCAGCCGGCACCTCTGGATCTTCTGCTACTGCGACCAACGGTGTTGTTAAGCCTAAAAGTGAGATGATCGCTGATGTTTTGATGAGCTTGGGAGAAGATGTTTCTCAGTACAGCGACAAAATTGGATTCCTGGAGCCCAGAGGCCTTGTCAATACTGGCAATATGTGCTACATGAACTCGGTAAGTTCGTAATCCACTCGTAGTCCATTCCGTAATTCTAACCGGGGAGCAGGTTTTGCAAATTCTGGTCTTCTGTGTCCCCTTCTACCAATTTCTGGAACACATTGGGCGGAGAGCATCACACAGCTTCACTAGTGAATACCCCATGATCGATGCATTGTTAGTGATGCCCGTTCCGCCGTTGTTTTAGATCCCAACTAGACTGACTTTATTCTAGGATCATGTTTATGAGGGAGTTTCGCGTCATTGATGCTGCTGACACAGAGGAGCAGTTGCGGCTTAGGCTGAAGGCCAATGAGCTCGAGCAGTATGGTGACGCGTTCATCCCGGAGTTTGTTTACCATGTGATCCGGCAGCTGCCGCGATTCCGTGACATGAGAGTGAGTGGTTTCCTCCAGAAACAGAGAAGCGTCATATACTAACTCCGCTCGGTTAAAGCGTGGCCACCAGCAAGATGCACAGGAATTCTTAGGTTTCCTTCTAGAGGAGATGCACGAGGAGTGCAGCCGTGCTGCGAAGGAAGCACCATCTACCACCACGACTTCGAACACCGATGCGGGCAATGCAACCGAAGAATCTGATGGTTGGTTGGAAGTCGGCCACAAGCAAAAGGCAGCAGTCACACGCTCGTCTGGCGACATTTCCCAGGAATCCCCGGTCACGAGAATCTTTGGAGGAAAGATCCGATCCGAGTTCAAGGTTCCCGGCAACAAGACTTCTGTTACTTTGGAGCCCTACCAGCCGCTGCAGCTTGACATCGGGTCCCCCGAGATCAACAACATCATTGACGCTCTCAAGGGCTTGACGAAGCCGGAGAGCATCCAGGGAGATTTCAATTCTGCACGTGGCCCCAACGTCACTGCCACCAAGCAGGTTTTCATCGAAACCCTGCCCCCAGTCCTTATTCTCCATCTCAAGCGATTCCAGTACGACAGCGTCACCAACGGTACCCAGAAGATCTGGAAGCGGATTGGATACCCCCTTGATCTGGAGATCCCACGCGAGGTGTTTCCACCTAACAAGCGCAACGTCATGATGGCACAGGGCGGACTGCCCAAGTACCGACTTGTCGGTGTCATTTATCACCACGGCAAGAATGCCAGTGGCGGCCATTACACTGTTGATGTCCGCCGGCAAGATGGCCGTGAGTGGATTCGGTTGGATGATACTGTGATCCGTCGCGTGCGCAGCGAGGATGTTGCAGAAGCCGGTGGCGAGGAGGATCCTAAGGTCCTGGCTGCCGCGATGGAACAGCATAAGCGGGACAGCTCCAATGCTAATATTTTCGACCACATCGACCAGGATGACCAATCTGACAATGAGAGAGGATGGAGCCAGGTCAATGGCACGCCAGGCAAGAAGTCCGGCACCAACGGAGCATCGGCGCCACCTAGCACCACCCGGTCATCTGCCGGACGTTATAATGCTCGTGACAACAAGGTGGCATACCTGCTATTCTACCAACGTATTGCTTAGATCCTATAAGTGTTGTTTGGACAGATAAGAAAGAAGCAAGAACGATAGACCCAGCCAAACAACGATCAACACACCTTCCGACACTCCGGGACTAGGTATTCGCGTGTTGCCTCATACGAGGACAACCCTCAAGGACTGATATTCAGCCATCAATTCCAGGACCATATCAAGGTTCAACTGGCAGGCAGCAAACCACCAGCTGGCCACCAGCTGACCAGTAACCACGAGTCCGTGACCACACCTCCCACAACTTTCCAATAGCATAAGTCAGCGCGGGGACTGTTGGGCACGTTCCCTGCGACGACGGTTCGCTGTTCGAGACTTGTTATGCTATTTTCTTTTCCTATGTCGCTGCTTATGGCGGGATTATCCCAATCTATTCTTATTGTACTGCGATATGCTTTTCTCTTCTTTTCTCTATCCTCTTTTTTTGACTTGTGGTTATCATGATACATTTTTCTCTCATTTTGTAGTTGATCCACCTCCTTCACGATCTTTTGCGTTTGCGGTGCAGTCCGGTGGGATGTCGCTCTGATATATACCCCAGTTTCCTCGCATAGCCCTTTGGTTTGCTCGCTGATGCAGATGGGTTCTTTTGATGTGGCGTGGACGGGTTTATTAACGACTGCATGAATTTCTTTTATAGACTTGTCTATCAAGAAGATCTTGATAGAGGGAAGAACGGAGGGGGTGGTGAGTAGGGGGCTCGGCTGGCTTGGATGATGATTATGATGGGTTGCATGTGGGGGATTATCTGTTGCGATCAGACATTTAGGACTCTCTCTTTCTACTAATGTTGTGTGGTGTGGTATGGTGTATGCAAATCTGGGCGGCGGAGGTCGTTTCAAAAGAAGGATTGGAGTTACGACTTTAAAAAAAAGCGTTGAGAAATAAAATGCGTTTAGATAAGAGATACCATGGTTCTTGTAGCAGTAAATGGACAAATTTGACTTGGATATTTGAGGGAGGACAATGGAAGAGCGAAGTTCCCACTGTCTACTTGTCCTCGGCAATGGCCACCGCCGAATGCACACTCTGGTCTTCGGGCTGGAACAGCTCCACCAGCTTTAGAAAGCTTTCCTCCTCGCTCGCCAGCGCCTGATCCGGTTGGTAACCCTTGTAGCGTTCGTGTCCAGTAACCACGCGCAAGATTTCCTCCACCTGCTCCGTCTCCAACGCCTTGCCAACTGCAGCCCCCGTGTCCAGCCTCCACGGCCCACGCCACGCAGCATGAGTATCCGGCCGCACCAGGACCAAACTCGCTCCCCAGACGCGGTGCGCATGAGTCTCGTTGACCAGCCTCACCAGCTTGAGCGGCATCCCCAAGGTGGCGGAAACGGTGACAAACGTTCCCGCCGTAGCAGCAGCACAGCCAACCTCCCCTCCGCCGTGCCGTAGCGAGCCCTCCTCCTCCACGAAATGAACCAGACTCCACGCCGACCCAAACTCATCATAGATACTCCTCTCCTTCCCCAGCACCCCATCCCCGCTCACATCCCCCCCTCCACCCTCCAAACCCCGCAAGAAAACATGAGGAACCCTACGCCCCGGCCTCGTCGAAGGAACATACCTCTCCGCCTTCCAGGCCCGCTCCTTCTCGGCATCATCATCCTCATTCCCATCCCCCCAAACCCCAAAAGACCCGTACCTCAAATCCAACTCCACCCCGCGATCCAGCGTCTCGGGCCCAGACCCCTCCAGAAACGCGCGGATCTTCTGCCTCAGCGCGGCGGCCTCCGGGTCGTCGTCGTCGTCCCGCTCCAGAATGCCAACGGGGTCCGGGAACATCGCGGCCAGCTTGAGATGCTCGAGGAGGTGGCGGTGCGAGCGCGCCAGGGCTCGGATCATGGCCGGACACCGGTCGAGGGTGTACGATCGCAGGAGCAAGGGCCCGCCGTAGGGGGTTGGAGATTGGGTGAGGGCGGCGAGGCGCCAGGCGAGGTCGAAGGCGTCGGCTAGGCCGCTGTTTAGACCGTATCCGCCGTGCGGGGGGGTGCGGTGGGCTGGTTTTCGTTTTGTGTTAGTTAGGAGCTTATCCTAGTATGGAGTAGGTGGTGTGAGGTGTTGGGGTTATGGAAGGTAGGTAGAAGGGGGTATATTAGAAGGTGTAGTGCAGGAAAGGTAATGTGTGTAGTCCCGAGGTATAGGTATACTTCAGCCTGGGAAGGGGAAGGGGATAGATAATCAAAACTCACCCGCATCACCCGCAAGCACGACTCGCCCACCCTCACTAAGATACGTTTCGGCGATACTGAAATTCGGGGTCCAGGCACTGTGCACTAGGATCTCGTCGATCTGGATCACCGCCTTCTGACTGGGAAGCGGGCCCCCGAGAGTCCGATACACCACGTCCTTCGGGTCGATCTCCTCCCCCTGCGGGAGCAAGTGGATAGGGAAATGCGCGGTGAAGGTATCCTTATCGTCCTGGTCGAGGATGAACCCCCCGTTCGTGGGGAAGATATGCCAACAGCGGCCGAAGGGGAACGAGCGCGCCAGTTCCTGGGAGCGGAAGTGGACGAGGTAGAAGCGCATGGGCCTGGGCTTCAAGTCAATGGGGGGATCGAGGGAGGATTGGGATTGAGGGGAGGGAGAAATGTACATCGGTCCCCCGAGCATGCGGATGCCCGCAGCGTGACGCACGCGACTGCCTCCTCCATCTGTGCCGACGAGGTAGCGACTGCGCACGCGATGCTCGACACCTGTCGCAACATCGAGGAAGGTCGTCCACACCACTCCGGTCGTCGCGTCTTCGTCGTGGTGCAGGTACTTCCATCCTAGACGGATCTGCATCGCCGCGTTGCCGGTGTTCGCTTGCGCGAGGACGAGCTTCCGGATCCATGCCTCGAAGATGACCTGCGAGCAGCGCTGGCCCGGTTCGGCGGGTTGAGTGCCGTCGTTGGTCTGGCGGATGGACTCCCGCTGCGTGACGACGGAGGGGACGGGCTTGTTTGGCGCGTGAGTTAGTGGGACTGGGGCTGAATAGGGGACAGAGACAGAGGGTGATGCGAAGTGAGTGTGTTGGGATTGAGCTTACCCAAGTGCCTAGGAGCTTGCTCTCTGGTCCGATGATCCGGGTCACGAACTGCGTGTCGAAGTCGGTGGAGACAGGCACGCTGTTTTCCTGGGCGCGGTAGTCGTCGGCCAGACCCATAACGCGCAGGATCTCCATGGAGCGACAGTTGGTCAGATCCATCTTGGGCCATTTGGTGGTCTGGGTGTTCTGATCGGCGATGAGGAAGGGGACGTTGAATTGGTTGAGGCGGTAGGCCAGAAGCATGCCGACGGGGCCAGCGCCCACGATGGTGATCGGGGTGTCGTAGTCTTCTTCCATGGTCATGGTGTTGTGTGTGATGACATGAAAAGAAGGAAAAGAAGGTGGGAAGCAGGAAGCTGGAAGCTGAAAATTGAGGGGTTCCTAAGAAACCGAGACATAAGTCAAGTGGGTGGAACTATTGATTAAGCTTCACCGATCTGACTTGATCGGCCAAAATCATTCACTGTGATCGGCACAAGGAAAAGAACTATCACACTGTCACCTCAATATTTTATGCCAAGTACGTACAGTTTCTCCAATCACAAACCAGAAGATAAGGTATATACAGCAATTGTCCCCCTCATTCCATCTGCCTCACGTCAGCATCATGACACCTTCATGTACAAACATTCTTCTCAATACGATCTCCACTCCCACCCTACGCCCTCGTATCAATCTATGATCGACTAGCCACACAGCGCATTGTTGGCCAGTCCCCCACACCTCCAGGCTTCAGCTCCCCCTGCAGCCCCACCACCACACCTTAAGCCGCATTTCCAGCCTCATTATCATGAGTGACCAGATTCACCGGCCGAGCGGGTTCGTCCGCACCACCAACCCCGATTTGATCGCGCGGAGATGCCGTCGGAACCACCGGGCGGCCAATCTGGAAAACTGTCTGCTGGGGTGGATCCCTGGACGTGGTACCAGCACCGCGTTTCCGGCCCCGACTGTGCGACAACTCTGAGTTGCGCGTCGCGGTACTATGGGTGAAGCTGATGTTTTCAATGGGAATAGGTTCTTGTTCTTGGGTCGCGCTGGTGCTGAGAGCCTGCGAAATAGTTCGGGGCAGATGGTAGCCCGCTTTAGCCAGCGGTATGGAGAGGCCGTGCACAACCTGCAGATTGGGTTAACAGAGCAGGTTTCCACGAGGAAGTAAGGCGTGGCCGGAATAAAAAGTACGACTTACAATGCTGCAGATGACCAGGAACCACACAATGACATCGACTGCCTCGGAAAGCTTCTGCGCGTCTTCCCGCACGGTGCCGTTGGCTGTAACTCCCTGCAGGAATTCCCGACACACCGACAAGTAGAAAATGGCTCCTACGCCGATGGGTCCGAAAAAGCCCACAAACCCCGCTTGGTACAGGTGCTCGATCTGGTGAATGTACTTGTGCATGGCAAATACAATCGGCATGCGACGGACGAGCAGAATCAGGATGCCCAGAAAAATCAACCGATAAATCGGAATGACACTGTTGTTGAGGAACGACGACCAGGGGCAGACGGCGCCAAACCACATGAAGACCGCCAAGTTGAGAAGCATATCGATAGTGGGCTGCAACGAGTCATCCATCGTCTCGAGTCGAAACCAGTCGCTAATCAGTCAGTACCAGCTAAACCGTCAGGAAAGTGGTCTCTTACTCTTGCGTGAACACATTACCAGCCACGAAGCAGGCAAGCAAATCATCGGTCCCAATCAATCCACAAGTACCGACAATGAACAGCTGCAACCGTAATCAGCAATGTACGCAATTCGGAACACACTCAAACCTACCGAAAGAGCGATCGCGAAAACGAGAAAACTCTCTCGATCCACGTAATGATGCTCCTCTGCCCAATGGAGCAGCTCGCGGGAGATCCATCCAACCGTGATGCCATAGACCACACTCAAGAGCACGGTATACGCCCAGGTCTCATAGAACCATAACCCTATGGCCTTCCCCGCACCACCACTGTAGGCCTCACCTCCCATCTCGACATACTTGAGCAGATACAGGCCGAAATACAGGAATGGGTACCCCAGGCCGTCATTGGCCCCGGACTCCGCGACGATGATGCGCTGCAGCGGACGGGGCACATGCTTATCGGCGAATTTCCCCTTGACGATCGAGTTGGAAAGCACCGGGTCCGTCGGGGTGATACAGGCGGCCACGACGAGGGCATGCAAGAACGGGAAATCCGGGACCATGGCCCAGATAACTAGACTGCTGCACATCCACATGGCCGCCATGCCCGGTCCCAGGAGCAGAGATAGACTCCTCCATTCCAGCTGCAGGTACCGTTTGGGGAGCTGCACCCCGGCTAGGACGAGCTGGACCCCTAGAACAAGCCGGGTGAAGTACATGGTGATTTCCCCCAGGTTCTGCTCCGACCCAAGGGCATACTCCTCGGGTCGAATGAAGTTGGCGGCATGCGGGGAGAAGATGACTCCGGCAAGCAAGGAGATTACTACGAGGTGTCAGTCTTGGGTTTGGCGCATCAAGTGTTGTCCAAGGAGCTGACGCACAGGCTTCAGATAGGTATAATCTCTCCTTGAATAAGTAGGAGACTAGTCCAAAGAGGGAGATGAATCCTCCTAACGTCGCACAGACTATGTTGAAATTGATCAACGATAGGGTAGGCATGGGTGGCAATCGGTCTCCGGATGAGAACTACCAGCTTTGAGACAATTTTGTCGCTATTTGTTCTTCTGAGCGTCTAAGTATGTAAGCGTCCACAAGCACGTGTTATTCAATCATAGCAAGAGCACTTCTAACTGCGTGGGGGTGTCCTTGGATCATTCGATCAATCGAGGATTTCGCAGCAGCCCGAACAGCGGCTGGTGGGGCAAAGCAAGCAGTGAGCGGGGTTTAGACTCGATGGCAAGAGAGGGTGCCACAGAGCAAAAAGAGGGTAAGAGTGCCAAAGCAATCAGCTCAGGGAACGAGTGAGGTCCTGATGAGGTCCTGACGAGGTCCTAAATAGATATCGTGACAAGGTAATCCGGAGTGTGGAGAGGTTAGGTTTGAGGGCCAGTTCGGTAGTGGGAGGAAAATCCCGGCCATTATTTTTTAAGGCTTGGCCAACTACCTAAGGTACGGTAACTACTAACCCGCTAACTACGGAGTACTAAACTACCTAAAGCAAACTCCCATTCCGCTTTGAGCCTAAAGTTTCCTTTAAAGTAGGCTGATGTAGGTATGCACTGACCCATCCACATCCATGATGTTTTCAGAAATCAACATTTGGGCAGCTAAGCATCCAGTGTAGTCCATTGGTATCTCTCCCTCCAGGGGTATTCTGTCGGTGTAGAAAGCTAAATACACATTGAAGGTATAACGGAGTTACTCGAATGTAACGCAAATCAAGTATCACAACATCACAACATCACAACAGCAGACCAGCTCGGAGCATTGTTCAATGCATCATTCCATCCAGGATTCAGCTGAGTAGATCCTCCATTAGAAATCGTCGTCATCGTCATTATCATCATCAAACAGATCATCCGGGATCTCTTTGGCTGCTGCTGCCATCGCCGCAGCCTTCTCGGCCACTCCACGTTGGGCGCCATTCACAGCCAGGCGGTCGGCAGCTTCGTTGCCCGGATGCGAGCTGTGGCCTTTCACCCATTCGAATAAGGTCTGGACTTTCAGCTCGTTGCGCTCGTCAATTTTGGACAAAATCGACTCGACCAGATCTTTGTTGTCCACCGGTTTGTTGCCCACTGTCATCCAATTATTCTGTCGCCATTTGCGATACCAGACTGTCACGCACTTGATGGAATACTGGCTATCTGTGAAGATGGTCACATCCCGATGGCGGGGAGCAATTTCAAGAGCTCGAAGGATTGCAGTCAATTCCGCTCGTTGGTTTGTTTGACGGCTACCCTGTAGAGGCTCGGACACATTTCTGCTGAGTGATGAAGAGTTAGTGGAACATTGCGATCTTAGCGTGTTGCGGCCGGGAGCTCGAAAGGACACAGATGATCTCTTGGTGAGTCACTAACCTTGAATCTCCTGGGCCGAAATATACGCCCACACCCGCTGAAGCCAGCGCTCTCCCGTTCTTGAGGGAACTACCGTCGGTGTAGATGCGCAACATCCCCGGGGGGCCATTCGACTTCAGCTTTGTGGCAGCCTTCTGGTCCGCAGATTTGTAGATCACTTTCCCAGTGGTGGGATCCAGAAGCACATTCGGATCAAATCCGTCCGTGGTCCCAGGAGGTAAAGGTCCGGTTCCTGGCTCATAAGCCACGCCATGCGCATCCGTCGGGACCGCGTCTGTCAGACCTGGCGCCCCCGATAACTTAGCGGCCTTTGCGAAAGTGGCGCTATTTCCTTGGTCTTCGTTCACGAATGCCTCGGCTTCCTCTCTGGTCGCAAATTTCTTGTATCGCGGCTTGGTGAACCCTTTGATCTGTTCCTGCGCCTTTGACCAGTCGGTGTAGACCCCGGGCACTCTCCCGCGCTGGACGCCGTAATATCTGGGGGGATCGGAGCTTGAGTTGTTTCCGCCGCGACCGGCGCCAACGGTGGCCCCCGTGAGAAAGGCTTTCGCATCATCGAAAGAAGAAAATGCCTGGACTGGTATGGTTGTCAGTCAGCGACCGCGCGACTAGGGTCGTTCACGACTTACAAACGGCTCCCTTGTACCCAGTTACCTGGGTCAGGCAATCGGTCCAGCTGTAGTAAACCCCCGGCTGATAGCCCGCTTTGACGGCATAGTATTTCCCTACGACATTGCGCTTGCGTTTGGTACCTGCGGTGGATGCGGAAGAATTTGTTCGGGAAGAGGTGTTTGTAGCAAGCACGGAGGTAGGGGAAGAAGTGGAACTATTCATGGCGTCCAGGCCGCCGTTCGGCAGGTTAGAGAGCGGAGTGTTTGATACAAAGAATAACACAATTTTCGAGACGGGGATGAGGTCAAAGTTCAAGTCGCTTGAAGGAGTGTGGCGGTGGGATAACTGGCGAAATTCAAATCGAGGAACGGGGATTCGCAACCTGCAGCTCAAAAGGGCACCCCTAGGTCCCTGTTTCGGAGCTACAACACAAAGCCGACAGACAGGCGTGGTGGAATAGTATCCGTTGTATGAAGGACCGGTGGGGATGAGGCTCTCTTCTGGATGTTAAAAAATGTAAATTGAGGTTGACAAAGAAGTCCGGTGAGCATTGGACGGTTGAAGGGGGGGGGATGGAGTTTCTCAACGAAGCGGGGAGGGAAAAATGGGGGTAGGAAGGGAAGGGAAGGGAGGGGGGGGGGGGGGTTGAAAGAGACAGACAGAGGAGAGGGGGGGAGGGGAGAACAGACCTGCATTAATCAACTTTCCACCCCCCCCCAGAAGCAACATCACGGGTTACTTTCTTGTATCTTCTTTTCCCTTGTAAATTTTCCCACCTGGAGAACGATCCATTTCTTATTCTTGGGGGTTCCCACTGTTCTCGTCACGGTACAATCATTGCAGTGACATATCTACTTTTGTCTGGTTCTCCAGGCACAGAGTGTGTGACTTTGACAGCGGATCGGATCTCAGCGAGCCAGTGGATCTTGGAAGCGGTTATTGTCAAAGTAATTCAGAGAAAAGGGACTCCGTCCGTCGTCTGTAAAGTAATTCCATAGCAACGCTTTTATAAGGACTCGTCGCAATTGGAAATCGCTGGATGACGACCGATGATGATGATGCGGCGGATGCGCTGATCACGTGAATAGAGGTTGTCTTCTTGCCAATTTCGGTTACTTCGTTTCTCCAACAAGTCACCAAGTAACTTACAAGCTCAAGTTCATCCATATCTTAGCTGGATATGCATCTTTGACCCACCAGCTTGTTATCGTGCATGATGAACTACGCGCATTTGATTGGCGTGTCTATTATAGCAAGCTCAAGCTGGAGTCTACCTGTTTCTTCATGCATCCTAGAACTTATGCTAATGGGCTTGCCGAACCAGGGCCATTCCTCGGTCTCCAAGGACCGTTGACCGACATCCTCCAAGACTCATTGAGGAATTAGATCTCATTATGTGCCTGCATTTACTGCTTCGATTTGCAGTACACGATAAGCAGGATTTCCCGACAACAACAGGACACATCAAGGGACTATGGCGTCGACCCTGAGCTATCTCCTCGTCCCTTCGATTAGGACAATGACGAGACGATAGACCATTGAGACACGGTGCTTCGGAACCATGTGGGTGGTCGCCAGCAGCCTAAACTAGCCAGCCCTATCTGTGAGCACGGAACAAGCTCACTAGCTCCTTATGCTTATTTCACTGAAGCCTCTACATTCGCGTGATACTATTGCGAACCTGACAGTACACGATTTGGGTCATCCGAGGCTTGTTGGTCCCTGACCCTAAGTTGATGCGACATACCTTCCGCTGACTAATGGGAATTTTGCGGTCCAACCTCCAATAACAGCGAGAGTCTTAGAGCATAGCCTATCTTTCTAACATGTGGATGCGCTCACTCCAAGAAGCGACTGAGCCGGTGGGTTTCAATCACTGGATGTGACGCGTCACCTGGGGTTTCGGGATGCCGTAATAAGCCAGACTGCCGTCTTCAGCTCCTCGTCTCGGCGTTTTGCTATGGTTTTTACCACCCGCGCGCGCTCGGCTTATCCGACTTGGCGTCCGGCGCAGACTAGATGTTGCGAGTCGCGACCCTGCGACTGCCGCATCGGCTATAGGAATAAATGATGCCCTTGAACATTACCTGTTCAGATAGACTGCTGGTGGGCCTCGCGTCGTAATACTTAGGGACTTCATACCACGAATGTCGGAGCGTCTTCTCTTTTGTCATACAAGGACAGTGCTTGAGGACAAGAAGGGTTGACGGAGACTGCGAGAGATGTGGACTATAAATGGAGCCATGCGCCTACGTAGAAGATGTCAGGAATCTCTACACATTCCCACTGGCTGGCCATACTCGCTCTTTCATTCATATACTCCCATCTGACTAAAGTCATTCATTGATTTCATTTTCTTATATTTTTCTGGTACGATGAGATTCATCTCATTTGCCGTAACGGCAGCCTTGCTTGGCTTGACAAGCGCCACGAATCCTTCAACATCGGGTCTACTCAAGGCCAATGGTGGTAAGTAGACTGGCCATGTATCATGATTCTTGGAAGCATGCTAAACAACGAATAGTAACGCTGGGTGACTGGGAGGCTGCATATGAAAAGGCATCTGCCTTCGTTGCAGGACTGACTACTGATCAGAAGCTGGCTTTGATCACCGGTAGCAGTGTTAGCTCGTCCAATGGCAACTTCAGTGCCCTAGAGTTCCTTGATGGGGATATGGGTCTTCAGAACTATTTCTTTGTCTCTGCTTTCAGCTTGTCCTCCGCTTTGGCTATGACTTGGGACCGCGACGCCATCTATGCTCAAGCCAAAGCAGTTGGGTCGGAGTTCTACAACAAAGGCATTCAGGTGGTTGCTGGTCCTACTTCTCAGCCAATGGGTCGTACTCCTTGGGGTGGTCGTAATGTCGAGGGATTCGGCCCTGATCCCTATCTAAATGGCCTGGCTACTGGCCTGTCTACCAAGGGTTATGTCGATGCTGGAGTGATCCCCGGTGGCAAAGTAAGATGATCCATGGACAATGTAACTATGGGCTTGCTGACTCTAACTGCGCCATTTGCTAGCACTTTCTTCTTTACGAGCAAGAAACCAACCGGACTTCCAGTGGCGGCGGCGGCGGCGGTGGTGGTGGTGGTGGTGGTGGTGGTGGTGGCCCCGGTGGTGCAAGTGGAGGAGGAATGCCTCCCGGGGGAATGGGCTTTGGTGGTTCCAACTCTTCATCGCCTGGGCCCCAGCCTTCCGGTTCATTCAGTCGGCGTGCTACTGTCTCCTCGGACTCCGACTCGGCACCCTATTCCTCCAACGCAGACGACAAAACCTTGCACGAAACATACCTCTGGCCATTCTACGATGCAGTGAAGAATGGTCTTGGCGCCGTCATGTGCGCAATGACCAAAGTCAATGGCACTTACAGCTGCGAAAACTCGGATCTCCTGATGAAGACGCTCAAGACAGAGCTTGGCTTTCCGGGTCTGGTCTGGCCCGACATGAATGGGCAAAACAGCGCCGAAGGATCAGCATTAGGCGGCGAGGACTATGGCTCGAACAGCATCTGGAGCACTTCTACAATGAAGACTCTTCTGTCGAATGGTACCCTCACCGAGGCCCGTTTGAACGACATGACAATTAGAAACCTTATTGGGTATTACCATGTCAATCTGGACAACGGCCTTCAACCTGCGATGCAAGATCAGGATGCCTATGTGGACGTACGAGGCAATCATTCCAAGCTGATCCGCGAGAACGGAGCCAAGTCGATGGCTTTGCTGAAGAATGAAGGCACTCTTCCGTTGAAAAAGCCCCGTGTGATGAGTGTTTTTGGAGCCCATGCTGGCCCGGTCATGGGAGGTCCGAATGCTGCCATGAACGTCGAAGGGTCTGGCCCGACCTACCAAGGCCATTTGGCCACCGGCACAGGCTCTGGACAGGCATCTGTTCCTTACGTGATTACCCCTTACGTTGCCCTAACTATCAGAGCTGCGCAAGATGCAACTATGATGCGATGGATTATGAACGATACTTATAGCTCCAGTGGAGAATCCACGCTGATTCAAGAAGGAACTGACAGTACCGCCGTGTCTCCCTCCTATGCCAATTATGCTACCAACTCGGATGTCTGCCTCGTTTTCATCAATGCTCTGTCAGGTGAGGGTGCCGACCGCACTGAGCTGTATAACGAGGATCAAGACACCATGGTGAACACGGTTGCAGACAACTGTAATAATACCGTGGTTGTGGTCAACACCGTTGGGCCCAGACTGCTGGACCAGTGGATTGAACACGACAACGTGACGGCAGTTCTCTACGGATCTATTCTGGGCCAAGAGTCGGGCAACGCGATTGTGGACCTTCTCTATGGTGATGTGAACCCTTCTGGCCGTCTTATCCACACTATCGCCAAGAACGAGAGTGATTACAATGTGGAGCTCTGCTACACTGCTCGATGCAACTTTACTGAGGGTAAGTCGTCGTTGATCTTCGGGTATCGGTGCTCTTTGGCCTATAACGCTGACTGCATCCACAGGAGTCTACATTGACTACCGCTATTTCGACGCCAAGAACGTCACTCCCAGATACCCATTCGGCCATGGCCTTTCTTACACCACTTTCAAGTACTCGGATCTCGCCATCAAGACCCCTTCTGCCACGACCAAAGCTCCCCGAGGTAACCATACCGTCGGTGGAAACAGTGATCTATGGGACGTTGTGGGAACCGTCTCTGCGCGCATCACCAATAATGGCACGCTTGCAGGTGCGGAGGTTCCCCAGCTGTACCTTGGCTTCCCAGATGCCGCAGATCAACCTGTTCGTCAGCTCCGCGGATTTGAGCGTGTTGAACTACGGGCAGGACAGGAGTCTCTTGTTACGTTCAACCTGCGTCGTCGCGACATTTCATACTGGGACGTGGCTGCTCAGCAATGGCTTGTTGCTTCTGGGAAATACCAGGTCTATGTTGGAGCAAGCTCTCGCGACTTGAGATTGACGGGAGCATTCTCTTTGAGAGTGAAGGCTTAGTATGGCTTGCCATTGAACTAGCTTGTGCCCAACATCTTGCCTAACATCTTGTGATTATAGAGTGTTCCCAGAGGCTTTAGATAATTCAATAAACTGCTGTGATTCTGGATCAATTCACCTATAACCCTGATATTCAGTCGATTATGTGGTTCTCCAAGAACTTGCAACCACTGCGTGTCCCAAACTCAGCCCTGTGAATACAGTAGAACCATTCCCATTCTAAATTATCGATTCCCATGGCTATTGTCTTATTCACAACCACCAAGCCTGGATCAACCTCTTCACCCATTTCGCTTCCGCCGCAATCACCAATCTTTTCTCAAAACTGTGCGATCTCCTTCTCCTCTTCCTCTCTTCCATCTTCCAAGTCTCCCATCTACCAAGCTTCATTTCTTCTATCTTTCCTTCCAGCTTTCCATCCTCCATCTTCATCATCCTTTCTTCTCTCTCTACTATACTCACGGCCACGCACCATGTTATGCAGCAATAACTTATCATCTAGACGAAGATCTTGATTCGGAAGCCCTCTGAGCGCCAGAGAGACAGTTCATATCCGATCTGCTTCTCTACTCAGTGGCCAGCACCCATGAGGAAGCCCAATAGGCTCGTAGTAATCACACACTGGAACAACTACCCCAAACATACATTTGTGGTATTCATCAACCATAAACCGGCGTCTAAATCCTCAAGCATCAATTTTGACGCAGTGAGCGTCATTCAAACCTATTATACTGCATGGCTCTAACTCATGCCACAGGAAAGAAAGCTTGGATCGATGCAGTAGTGCGGCCGCGGATATCAACCCATAATCACAGGGAAAACAAGCTATCGAGCACTGAATTCAGAGCCGATATCCCACGAAGCTCGTCAGCGTTTTGCACAGGCCATCGGTATACCTGTCCGCGTCGGACCCATCGAAGTCTCAAGGACTGCAATGGAGACTTCGCAACGCTCCAGGACCGCTTGCAGAAGGGGGACACAGACCAGTACCTTGCATACAAGCATGTCTCGCCCGTGTCTCTCCTCTGTTCCTCCAGCACCCCCCTGGTATCCTCGGTTGCTCTGTCATTGCTTCGCCAAACCCTGGCGACGCTTAGAGTGAGTTCAATCAACATCATGCGTGGGCTTGACTGACTTAACAGCTTTATAGGCATGTTGGGCAGGTGCATGATAGTAGTTTCGTTGAGAACCTCATAAGAGAAATGGTCACGGTCGAACGCGCTGAGCTACCACACGTTCATGGGTGATCACCCACCAGAAGGATTATACGGAGCTCTATCCGGGGAACCCGCAGTGTCGAATCCTATTTACCCCTCCATCCCTGTGCCAGAGCATCCCGATGAAGTTGCTGATTCGGTGTGTGGCCGTAGATTCGGAAATCGAACGGAGCGACGGAGCGGCCTTACGCTTGGGCAGCTTTTGTGTCTGCATTGAGATGTATGGAAAGTTTCTATACGGGTCCCTGCCGTTCCGCAGGCGGAGCAAGAGTCAAAGTCCGAGAGATGGCAATGGAGGGATGATTCCTACTATCTCGGACGCCTCCATCTGCAGAGCCAAAGGTCTTCATGAAGAAACTAAGACCTATCCGATGCAAATTACCGAACGCAATGCTGACCCCTTCAAGCGATCCCTTTCGAACGGGATGGAGGTTGCAGCTGCGTGATTTGGCTTTTAACGTACTTCCTCACTGCGCGAGAGTGCCACAAACTTCAAACAAAATGATGCAGCGGCCTTCGTTGCTCGGCTGACCTTCTGGACACCTGAAACAACATCAGTCCTCCCTCGGGGATTTCGTTTCTGCAGCACTAGGTGCTATGGAAAATCGAAGCCTGGTTATGATTTGCGATGGGATGATGAACATGGCTCAACCACATGAAAGCCTGTAAGAATTTCCACTAGAAGTGGAACCTATCAACATTCTACCACTGCTGCACTGCTACATGGCTGTTGAACAGGTTGCAATTCAAACCCGAAAACTCCATCGAATTGGCAATGGTACAGCTTCTAAGCTTTGAGCCGTGCATGATTCTGTACAACGGCGCAGGGATTAGCGACCGGTTGTGGTCCTTTTGCAACCCCTGCGAAGTTGTACCTGCATGTATATCATGGACTCGGCGAGTCTCATACGATCATCTCCACAGTTCCGTCTGCCTCGGCATCTGGCCTTGCTTCTTATGGCTGCCAATGAACAGGGCAGCCAGAGGTCTGCATGATGTATAGGAGTCTATGCTCTCGAGGATAAGGTTACTATGCAACGCTGCAGCAATGCACTACTCCTATATACCCCGGGAACCATTATGACGGCCAAGCAGCCTGCACAAAGCGCACATCTTGGCTAATGTCCACAATCGATCGATAGCGATGTACAGATGAAGCACTGAGCCCTTGCCAGGAGACAAGCTGGCAGTTTACTGGAGTACAGCTCAACCGGGTTCGAAAGTCTTCAACTTACTGATTGTGTGACACTTACAGTAGTACACTTTAAGCTGGCTTTTCGCGCGACGAACTTCTGACATTGGACACAAGATGTGAGGGGTTTGAGAACTCCAGTATTTCTAGGATGCGCATTCATGCGAACACATTATTCATCTTGCGCAGAATGGACATCACCCATATGAGCAAGCAGTGCGACCACTGCTGGCTTAGAATTCCGCAACACTAACTTTTCACCTCCACGCTGGTGATGGCGTGGAACGAGAGTCATACACACACCAGAGGGCCAGATACACGGCAAATGTGCTTCACAACCATAATGTGATGGGCCGTTGGCAGAAGGTGGTAATCATCGAAGCCAAACGGTTTCCGCGTAAGAGTATGCCTGGCTGGGAGGGACATTTCCAGTGTTTGATTAGATAGATAATTCCCAATGATATCTCCTTCACCTGTTCCACAAGTCTTATACCATCTAGCCCTAGACCTAGACTAGACACCAAGCACATACCACACCCACCATAACCACCATCCACCCCTCCTCCCCCGAACCCAATCAAGGCACCCCCCTCCCCTTCCGCACAGCCCTCGCCAACTCACTCTGCGCCTTATCCTCCGCATAGCGCCGATAAATCGGCAAATACCAGTCCCTCTCACTCAGCGTCTCCCTCACACTCCTCCTCCCCTCCACAGCCGCCACCCACCGCCGCCACCGCTCCCACACCCCTTCCTCCTCCTCACTCCCCGCCTGCCCCGGCGCCGGAACCCCCAACCCCCCCTTAAACTCATCAAACACCCACAACCGAACCGCCCACGGCGCGAGTACCACATCCACCAGACTCAACTCCTCGCCCAGGAAGTACGGGCCCTGCGGGTGCAGCTCCCGCGTGAATTCCTTCAGCGTGGCTAGAAACTCCGCGCGGAGGGTCTGGAGCTCATCCTCCCCTGTATTACCCCCCTGGGACGAGGAGGGCAGGGGCTGATGCTGGAGGAAGCGGTGGAATGCGGGGATGATGCGGGAGGTGACGTAGTCGATCCAGATGCGGGCGCGGGCGCGGAGGTACGGGTCCTGCGGGAGGAGGGCGGGCGTGTGCGTCGGGTAGGCTTCTTCGAGGTATTCGAGGATGACGGTGGACTCGTAGAGCGGGCGCGCAGTGGAGGAGGTATCCGGGGAGGTGATGGTCGGGACGAGGCCGCGCGGGTTCAGGGCGAGGAAGGAGGGTTGTTTGTGGTAGGGGTTCACTTCGATGTATTGGTACGGGATCTGTTTCTCTTCGAGGGCGAGCCAGACGCGTTGGACTGGGGGTTTTTGTTTAGTTTGGGTATTGGGGTTGGGGAGTAGGATGGTGGGTGGGTGGGTGAATACCGAAGCTGGGAGGCGTGAGTTAGTGTATTGGCAGTATAGATAGATAAGGTAGTCTAGACGGAGAGACTCACGGACAGAACCACCCCGCATAGAACTTCAGGGGCTGTTCGGCTTGGTGGTTGGCGACTAGAGCTTTGGCGGGGCCAGTGGCCTCGGGGTGGATATCGGCATCGGGGACTGGCATGTTGACGAGGGGAATAATCTCAATTCAATTGGGGGATTGATGGTTATGGTTGGAAGATGCAGAATGCAAGGTCAAGGAGGAGAAGAGGGGAATAAATAATGACAATCGATGGTGTCATCAGATAAGATTATTAATCCAGAACTATAGCTTGATAGCTGAGCTACAGAGTCATTGTCAATTACAGCCATCACTCAATCTCCCTCCTAACTCAATTGCCTCAATCACCTCATTCAGCCATATTTCTTCAGCAACTTCTCCATAATCGACACAGCCCCCGACCGATACCCCGCCCCAAAGATCGCATGATGATTCAGATGATGATACCTGTAGCAAGTCAGCCCTATCCAATCCCATTGATCAGCACGTAGGCAGAAGAACATACAACTCATACAACCTCACCCGATCCTCATACTCCTCCACCGGCTCCGTCTTCGGCACCAACCTGTGATACTCCTCAAAGAACTTGGCTCCAAACCCACCGAACATCCGCATAATCCCCAGCTCAAACTCGCTGTGCGCATAGCACGCCGAGGGATCATAGACCACATCCCCGGCCTTGTCGCTTTCAAGTCCACCCGCAATCCTCCCCCTCCCCGCATTCCCACTCCACAGATCCCCATGCACCACCACAGGCACAATCCCCTCCCCAACCCCCAAATGCCCCCTCCCCAACAGCCGGGGCACGACCGTCCCCGCCGTCCGCTCAACCAACTCCCGTAACCCGCCGTCCCGCCCATTCCGCCGCTCCGAGCTCTCAAGAATCGTGCGCAGCCGCTCATCCGCGTAGAACTCCGCCCAGTCATCGCAGAACCGGTTCGGCTGCTTCGTGTCCCCGCAGAATGTCGGCACGGGGAATCCAAACCGTCGTCGCCGGGTCTCCGGGTCCGGTGGGGCGGGCGTGGAGTGGAGTTGGGCGAGTCGGTGTGCGAGGGTAAAGGAAGAATCATTCGTGCGACGACCGCTGCCGCCGAGTTCGAGGTACTCAGTTAGGAGGTAGTAGCTCTTTTTCTTGGGGGGTGAGGTGGATGAGTCGTTGTCGGCAGCGTCGTCGTCGTCGTCGTCGTCGTCGTCCAGGCTCCCCCACGCTAATGCCAGTGGGCAGAAGCCCGGCACGCTCGAGGCGATAGCATTCAGGGACTCGTACTCCCCGCGGAACATCTCTGCCGCGGAGGTGCCATCGGCGGAGGTCTTGACGAAGTAGCGGCGCTCTTCGTCGCGGCCGTCTGGGCCGGGCACCGTGGCGCGGATGGCGCCGGTGCTGGTGAAGCCGGAGCCTAGGCCGGTGGTGGACAGGCTGGCTTTGGCGGGGTCCGTGATGGAAAGAGCCCTGAGAATTGAGATGGGAATGGGTGCCATGATGAGGATTTGAATCGGATTTAGAGAGGTTGTGTGAAAGTGAGGAGAGAACTGAGTGAGGGGAACAAGAGCAAATAAATTGGGTGATGGAGCAGCAATGACGTCGATTGTTTATCTTATCGCGATAAGATAAGGCATGGCTCGAGTCAGAACTCCGTACACAGGATAAATCATTTGCGCTCAATCCTACATACACAGCAAGCCTAACATGACAGTACAGCACCAACTGTAGTGCGAGTATAATTGTAGCTACAGATCTACATCGTCATCACTTCCAGATCTTTATTCATCAAGGTCCCATCCAACGCCGCCTACCGCAACCGCAGCATCCCACTGTCCAACAGAATCATCGCTATGCATGGGTCAAGGAATTCAGCATATCCTGGGCCGTTTTGGTTCTCTCGCGCACATCCAAGTCGGGATCATCATCCAGACTGGCCAACCGATCCATCACTCCCATCGTCCGCATCCGGATCGCTCGATCGCGACATCCGTCCCGGTCGCTCGAATCATCCTGATACACCAGGTTGATCACCACCCACACACAGTTGATCCGTACATCCCGTTGGCTGTGGTTGAAGTATGTCATCAGATACTTCAACAGATCCCGGTGCATCTGAAGCAGTTGTCGGTGTCGCGGTAGGCCTGCCGCCAGATGGATGATCACGTACGTCACCGACACCAATATCTCCGTCGGTACGGACATCGTCCGCGAGGTCGGTACATCTCGTCGAGGCGGGAGGGAGATGGAACGCGGCCGCAGCTTGTCTGCCAGCGCATCCAGAAGCAGATCCTGCCCAATCTCCTTGAACAAATGGTCGATCATCTCAAACGCACCGGGCCCGCAGATGATGTTGCGCAGTAGGTCAAAGGTTTGTTCCTGGACCGCAATATCGTCCTGTCGAGCCCGCGTCGTCTGGTCCAAATCGCCTTGCAAAGTCAACTTGCGTCGCCGGGTGGCATCCGGAATGAACATGTCGAGACTGATTTTGTGCGAGGGCACCGTATCGGCCATTTTCATATCCTCGTCCCCACCGCTCTCCACCGGGTTCAACAGGTCTACCTGCTCTCCAGCCGAGTTGGCTCGGCTCATGCCCGCGCTGGTGCTGCTGTCCGCCTCCTCGTCCATTCCGCGCTTGGCTAAAGCAGTGGTAGGATCCTGGGTGATGACCTGTTTGATCCATTCCGCACCCAGTCCTTCTATGATCTTTATCTTTACATCATTGGTCGAGTTATATGCAACATGCTTCAGGGCCCACAGCGATTCTATCCGCAACTTTGTGCTTTGGGAATGAGCATGTTCACACAGAATGGGAAGAACATCGGCCGAGATGATTGCCTATGCGCGGATAAAAATTAGTGCACGAGAAAGAGCCGAATGATCAATTGACTGACCTCTTTCATTGGACTGAAGTCCAAAGCCAGGTTGCAAATGACCTGCGTCGCTGCAATCTGGACCTCAATGTCGGGGTGTTTAATCAAGACAAACAAGGGCGTCGCGACGCCCGCATCAATCAGACTCGTGCGGAGGACACTCACCGAACGAGTGAGCATGCGTGCGGCCCCGCAGGCTGCCAGCAGGGTGGGTGTGGGGTTGCCATCGGCCACAGTGTTCTTTGGAGTCGACGTGTCCCCCGACAATTCGTCTGAGCACGGCTTGAGAGAGTCGATAATGTATGGCACCACCCCGTTCTCACAAACGGCTTTGCGATATTCGTCCTTGAAGGGAACCAAAGCCGCCAAGGCTTTGAGGATGTTCTCACGATATCGCATGACATGGCAGTGGATCGGTGAAAAGCCCGGAGGACCGAGCTGACATTCTGGGGAGGTGGTGTCCGGGCCCAGCAGGCCCTCTTCACCGTCCGCATGCCACATGGGGCGGATGGTGTCTTGAACTGGGTTGTAGGTTTCTTTCAACAGCTGCGACAACCTCTTGATAGCGCCTCCCTCATAAGCATGTCTCTGCAGTTCGTGATCATCAATCACTAATAACGCCAGCACGAACGGGGCTTCTTCTCTGAGACGCTCGGATGAAGGAATCAAGCCCCCATATTGCACCCCGTCATCGGCGGTCACTTCATAATCCTTATCCAGCATGCGAATCAAAATAGGAATCATCAGGTAACATAGCATAGATACGCGATGCTTCTTTGTAAGGCCAAGACGGAACAGAACTGTGGCAAGACGTGCCGCCATCAATCGCACCATCCCGCTCTCGCTACGGACAATGTACAAAAGCCATGGCACGACCGCATTCTCTTCGTCCTCGGCAGAAGGCATTTCGAAGCTAGGGAGCGGGGTCGGAAACGAGTGGCTGTGTCGGCGATGTGTGGTACCCTGGTGGCCAAGGGGAGGAAAATTGGAGGTGCTGGGAGAGGCCTTGTTCTGCGCCAGCGGCACCGATGGCAGTAGATACTCCAACGGGCTGGCACCTGCATGTCGGGGTACAGCCGAGCCCGACAGGTAGGTCGCACCCCATGGTCCTCGCTTGATGTCCCACGGAGCAAATTCGGCCAATTGCTTGGGGAACACAGTCAGGATCCCCGGCGAAGAGAGAAAATGCTCCGCGCGCCACTTAGAATGCTCCACAATGACGGTAACAGCGCGGAGGATAGGCGCCAGTTTTGCGCTCGGGGGTGCCGGGGGCGGTAGGAACCCCAGAGCTCCAGGCTCTTGAACATGCTCCTCAGCACCAGGATAGACAAATCCCTGCGCGACCACGAACGAGGCAACTTTCACCGCCAAGGCATCCAGTACTCCGCACTCAGCCAAGACCGCCTTGTGAGATTCCTCCGTACACAACTTCCCGATGAGGGATGCGGCGAGCTCAATTGCTGCTTGATCGTGGTGGTTGCCGTAGTCGCGACCTATGATGCGAGCGAAGCAGCCAATATACTCGCTGGAGAAGACGAGATCGGCCAAACGGGTATCTTTAAAAGATCGTTTTTGGCTTTGTAGCGGTAGTCGGTCGGCAACGTTATTCAATGTTCGAAGTATCGGATGAATATAGAACGTCGGGCAGTCAGGCTTGGACAGTATGGATAGGAGGGTCGAGAGTATGCCGCTGGCAAGGATAGGGGACAGAAAAGAGGCACCGCCTGTGTCGAGACCAAATCAGTCACTGCATGCAACACTCTCGGAATACCAGTACCTTGTGCTAAGCTCCCCATGATGACGATCGCTTGTAAGCATGTTTCATCGTCCTCGGACTGAGGACAACGAAGCTTCGCGGCTCCGTTGACTTCTGCTGTAACAATATCCTTGCCATGGCGGGCTGCGAGAATATTGGCTAGTACGGGGATGATCCCCCACCGCACCCAGGCCTCTTTCCGCTGGTTATGGCCTATCGTCTCATTCTTTAAGCTTCGCAAAGCCGCCGCCTGTGCTGGTAAAGAGTCCGCTGTCTGGAGTTGAAGCAGCAGCGGAGGCGCTGAAGCGCGGGTCATGGTCCGAAGTCGCCGCCTCCCGCGGGAGGGCCGTGGAATCGATTACGTCGAGGAACAGGAGGAGCGCTGATTGCGCCGAAAAACAATGGGGGGAGAGACACAGATATAGAATTTAACCAGACACTTTTCAATTCAATTTGATGTAGTCTTCCCCTCACAACGAGAAAGTAGCTTTGACGATCAGCTAGTTGGCAACGATGGTTGAATGACAATGGAATGGATGGAGGATGAAATGATAACTGGTCAAGGTCACGGCGGCGAATACCCTCGGCGACTGGGGGACTGGGGAGGGGTCCAGAAGTGCGACTCGTGAAGCACCACCAACCAAGCAAAGCAAGGTCCGATGAACAAGTGTTTCGAAGACAGATGAAAAACGGGAACCACAAGCAACCAGAAATTGATCTCACAACGACCAGCTCCAAATGATTGAGTGGTTGATGCAGCTGTCCACGGTCGATAGCTCGCTGTCCGTTGCCGGCCGCTGACCGCTTTCGGTGTCTTATCAGGTGATGTCACCTGATTGGCATCCGACTGGGCTGTACTCGACATAGCTGACTCAGCCTAGTATTAAGATGTGAATGTGAGTACCTTATGTACAATACAGTCATGTGATTCAGCCCTACCGTCGATTATCGGCGTCGAGGAGACCCATAGTCTACCTCTCTCGCGCAATTCTGGTGTTGCAATATCATGTTACGAGACACTGAGGCTTGTGTAGCAACAGAGCCAATTGTATACAGCCATTGCTCAACCACGAATTGAGTTTGAGCTCGGTGTTCCCACGAGGTCCAGGTCGGTCAACCCGAAAGAGGGAGCAAGAAATGTGTAACCCCAAAAGTTGAACCCGGGAGGGTTGGGGTTGGAGACCATCTCGGAGTTAAAGTGAGTGGGTGTGTGAATCCAGACCGCTCACTCGTATGGGTAAAAGCAAAGATTCGAAGCGCATGATCACCAGTTGACAGCTGACTTGGGCTATAAAGGGTAGACCATGGGAAAGAGTGTCTTTTCCTAGTTACCGGGACGAATCCCTCTCTCATCAATGGACACCATCATGAAGAAGCTGGAGGATACATCCATAGACCCCTGCCAATAGGCAAAGGGTCAGGTTCCTTGCTTACGCCAACCCCGAGATCCTTGACTATCTCCAATGAATTCAATCCTAATCAATCCATTAGCCGCACTGCGCGCTCCGTACGGGGCGGGGCGAATGTATCGAATTATCGATGGTGGCTCCTGTGTAATACGCTACGGACGGTGGTGCCGACAAACCCGTATGACTGGTATTCACCTGGACACTAATTGATTCTAATTGGTGGCTTGGACCCCCTTGACAAGCAAAAGACTGGAGGGAGATAGGAATTTCTCTCCACATGGAAGCAGTGTGGTATTGGTAATTACCCGTAAGGTGTCGTGATAAAGTCGCAGGACAAGTAAAGAAAAAAAAAAAAAAAAAACTCGAATGGAACTTGGCATTGTACTAGGTACGGTACTAGTACGTAGTGTACGGACTACGGAGTAGTTCCCCCTCTTTGTTCGAGTTCCCTGATCAGCGTCATTGTTTTATTTTTCGTTTCTCCTCTTCCTCCTCCTCCTTTTCTCCTCTTCTTCTCACCTCCACTTTTCTTCTACCCTTATCTTACTCAGTACAGTATCTTTGTTGTGTACGGCTTCTTCCTCTTTTGCGCCCAAAAGAGTTGAAGTTCTCCTTCCCCTATCCATTCCCCACAGATCACAATGTGTCTGTGCACGCCGCCCTTGCCTCTCGCCGCAGCACAAGGTTTCGCAGCGTCTGCCAGCTTCGTTGCACGTCGTCTAGTCGTGCGCCCACGTGGTGGTCTCGTTGGGCGGAGATGCTAGTTTCATCGCCTTCACCTTCCGCCGCCTTGCGCCCATCTCCCGCCTCTCCTCACACACACCATCCTCATCCTCCTCATCCTCCCCATCCTCCATCTGCTCCTCATTCTTCGCATTCCCAACCTTCCATCCCTTTATCCTCCTCCTCGGCGGTTTCCTCCTCCTCTCCCCGTCCGCATTCTCGTCGCCCTTCGACCACGACGACCTCCATTCCTTCACATGACCAGTATGAGCCCTCCGGGCCCGTTCCTGCTGCCTCGTCCAGACATCGTTTCGATCTCCATTCTTCCCGCGCCGCCATTGAAGAGCTGCGATCAGCTCTAAAGCGGCACACCGTTGGTCATTTCCCTTCGGGGCCCTCAGGGGATCTGCCTCGCGGTCGGATGTCCGCCGGGCTGACCTCCTCTGGGGGCGGAAGTAGCATCACGTCTGACGCCGCCATTCCCGCCTCCCACCAGCACAGTCACCATCACCCTCACCCTACTGCTCCTTCGCAAACGTCTGTTCCTGCAGCCGCCGCCACCGCTGCCGCTTCTTCCGCCCCTGCCCCTGCCCCTGTCTCCTATTCAACCGCTACGCCTCCCATGCCGGCTCCCAGCAGCGTTGGTTCAGGGTCCAATAAGCGTAACAGCCCCAACGGCCCGACCAACGATGGGACGCGGCCCGGTGCGATGGGCCATGCAGACCTGGAAGGCTCTCAGAGCAAACGGTTACGCCCGGAAAAGCCCGTTGTGAAGTTGCTGCCGGCCCAGTACGAGCTGGCTGATGCTCGGGATCTAGTGGTGTTAATCTCCAGCATGCTGATGGAACTGATCCGATTCAACGATAAAATCCCCCTTCATCAAGGCCGGCTGACCCGCTTTCACTCTCGCACGCCACCCCGCATCTCCGTTCATGACTACTTGCAACGGCTCACGACCCACGCCACACTCTCGCCCCCGATCCTGCTCAGCATGGTATACTATATCGATCGGCTCTGTGCCATGTATCCCGCCTTCACGGTTTCCAGTCTGACAATCCATCGGTTCTTGATTACCAGCGCTACAGTGGCCAGCAAGGGTTTGAGCGACAGTTTCTGGACCAACAAGACCTACGCACGGGTTGGGGGCATCAGCATGACCGAGTTGGCACTGCTGGAGCTGGAGTTTCTCTTCCGCGTCGAATGGCGCATTGTTCCCGAACCGGAAGTGCTCGTGGACTATTACCAGAGCCTGGTAGAGCGCTGCGATGGGTATGCAATTCAACGGGATAGTTGAATTGTGCATGTCCTGGGTATTTTTATTTTTTCAAACACTTTCCTCTTATATGGCTCCCTGAATTTGAGTCTCGGAGAGCAGCCCGCACGGGGGCGTAATCGCGGACGTTTCATCAGTGTCTGTACTAGTACATACATACACATACATGGGGCTTGGAGTTGATGTTGTTTTTGTGCATGGATACGACGGCGATCAAGTGATTTATATCCATACGGCTTGTTTACTTTTCCTTTCAAGTGTTCTTCCTGCGCTTTGCCTTCTCTTGTTCATCCGAATTATAACTATTGTACAGCCCGCATTTCCGGATTTGAGTCCGAATTCTCACACTCTACATGTGTGTCGTGTCTATGTAGTCAATCGAACTCTGGATACGTACTTCGAATAGAACCATACTTAAAGTGGTTGGCGTTGCATGACGTCTACGATTCATCAAGTCTGCACTAAACTGTACTGGTACAACGTAGGGCTTAGGGTACAGGGCTCAGGGTTGCGGAGGCTTCCATCCATGGAAAACCATCTTTGCGGTTCAGACCTCAATGGTACTATCAGGCAGAGGCTCAGTCTGCACTGGCTATACCTGGTTGCTCACCCAAGCGCAAGGCATGAGTCGTCTTTATACATATAGAATTGATTCCTCACTTCCGATTTGCTCGACATCTCTATGCTAAAACTGCAGTCTCTCACGACAAGTCTATACAATTCTGATTACTCTCACGATGGATGCGGAGAACATCCTGCGCGAGGTTCAACCCCTCGTGGGCGAAGTGGTTCCCATTCGCTCCGTACAGGAGACTCGCCCAGTTGAAGACTACGGTACGTCTGCAGGTGAATCAGGTTTCGCTCAATCAGCTCACGATTTCGGCCAGCGGACGCGTACGTCGCTGAAGTCAACGTCAAGACCGCGTCGAAAGTCATCAAGTCAGTTTCCCCCTTCCTCATTCCTGCTAGCTTCCTTTCTATCTGCAACAATAACAAAAACAATCACTGACCAGTAAAAATAGAGCCCTCGACTCCGCCTTCCCCCGCGACTCCTCCCACCCCCTAAATCACCTCCGCCGCTTCGCCAAGCACAACCAGATCCCCGAGTCACTCCGCCCCGCCCTTCTCAAGGAAGGCTACCTCCCCTCGCAAACCATCTTCGTCCTCGTTCCGTCTCCACTCCCAGCTCCAGAGGCCCTACAGACCCTCCTGGCCCCCTTCGTACCGCCGCCCCGAGAAACCCCGCTCCCCCAAACCCCCACCGCCGATCCCTCTTTGCCATCCACCCCAGCACCACCACCCGCAGCCGCCGAAACCACCACCCCTGCGACCAGCAACATCACCCTCCACACGATAACCGTCCCAATGCAACCCCCCTTGACCCCCACACAAGCCGAGCACTGGTCCTCCAAAATGTGGCCCGTAGTCTTCAACCCCGCCGCGCCGCGCGCGCTGATCGCCCCACCACCCCAGATCCTCTCCCGAGTCCGCGACGCCATCGCCCCGAAAGCCGGCCGCTACTTGGCTCTAGCGCAGGCCGTCGCCGCCCAGGCGGAGCGAAGCGGTCTCGGCCGCGGGGTGGGCGCCGTGGTCGTGGACCCGGAACTGGAACCCGTCCCCGAGGATTCGACTGAAGGCGCCGAAGAAGGAAGCAGCTGGACTGACGCGATCGTGGCCGTCGCCGGAGACGGCCGGTACTCCCGGCGGGAGGGGGGCAACCCCGCGCAGGCGGAGATCGCGGGCGGCAGCGGGCCGAGTCCGCATTGCGGGACGTACAATGCCGACTGGGAGGGGGGTCCGGAGCTGCATGCGCTGATGCGGGCGGTGGAGTTGATCTCGAGCAAGCGGCGGGAGGACAAGCCGGGTTCTCGACGGCAGAAGATCCGACCCGTGTTGTACGGGCTAGAGGAGTACTTTCTCCGGAAGTCGGATGTTCCGCTCTCCTCCGCGGAGACGGGGGCGGGAGTGGCAGAGGAGGAGACTGAGGATGCGGTTGCGCCGCCGCCGGAGAAGTATCAGAAGACTACCGAGACAGAGGCACATGCGATCCACCTCCATCACCACAAGGAGGCGGAGGAACAGAAGGTAGATGCGGATGGGGGTGGGGATGGGGGTGGAGGTGCAGGAGGTGTGGGGCCGCGGATCCGCTCCCGCGAGCAGGGAGGCTATCTCTGCAACGACCTGGATGTGTACCTGTCGCATGAGCCGTGCATCTGCTGCTGTATGGGGCTGCTTCTCTCGCGGTTCCGTGCGGTGATATTTCCGCGCCGCGGCCGGATGGTGTCCGGCGGTCTAGCCTCGGAGCCCGTGGTCAAGCCGGTGCCCGTTGAGGCTGGGTCTGACCATCCAGTGGAGACGGCTGAGGGCGGTACTGATGATGCCTCGACGAAGAATCGGGAGTACTACGGCCTACATTGGCGCAAAGAGTTGAATTGGCGCGCCCTGGGCTTCGAGTTCGTCGCGGCTGGGGAGTCAGGGGCTACCAGCGCCGAGACCGGTGTCGCGTTTCATGCATAATGCGTGCAAAAAGCCTAGCATAATCATATTTGTATTATATCATTAAGACATATCTATAGACAACAACTATAAATGGAACAATGCAAGCATAGCGAATCAAGCCTATTATCAACTCTCAAAGAGCTTGATACTTCATATCATCTGAACTCCATCTTCCTAACTCTAATCTAAGGTCCGAAATGCTATGCGCGTGAGTGAGCCAAACATAAATCCAATCCCTTAGTTCACGAGTGTGTTTCATTGCTGTTGCTATTACACCCACCGAAGTAATCTCATATCCGTTGTCGGGTGCAGATTAGACCAGACTAGGCAGGGTATCTCTTCTTCCAAGTTGACAATCATAACAGCCGAATCGAGCATGACACCTGTATTCACGTCCGTAACCAGACCCTATGTAGGCTGTCTGTTCCTTTTGAGAGTGGCGCTGTAAACGCTTTTTTCCTCCCGAGCTGGTTTCAGGAGTTCTTTCAAATCAAGAATATACGGAGTCCCGGGCGAATGTAGCAAAGTCGATGCTCCAGTCCAGTAGTGACTCGGCTTGCAATATCTGCTCTCCGAACCAGCTCTGCAAGACATCGTCTAGGGTTCGCCGTACTTATCTTATCTGGGGCCGTACAGATGGCCGTGCAAGTTGAGTCTGGACTAATACTACTACTGATGTCACGTCGTATAAGTAAAAGTATCGTCGCTGAATAGAGAAGGGGCTTTCTGGGCTTGATTCTGTAGCCGATGCGACTGCATTTGGGGCTGGGGCCTCGTTGTAGAAAAGATGGCCCGAGTGGCGTGGACTCGCCCTCTCTTGTTGGGTGCACGTCGCAGCGGGTTCTTCGGGGTTCTACCGGTGATCTTTGATGTATGATTCGCGGAACTGCGGTGGACTGGATCCAGCCGCACGATCTTCCGTTGCTTGAAGGGATGGTTGGGATCGATCTATCCTGGGATCGATGAGTACTGTACGCATGTAAAGGGCTATTTTAACGAGAGGCATAATGGAAAATGCGAATGGTCTTCGACTGGGAAAAGCTTCGAATGAGGCGCGGAGAGGATCGATCGAGATTGACTTGGTGAATTGCTTCAGATCATGTGGCCAATCTATCAGCTACACCGATACTGTGAATATGTAGAGATATGTATGGTCCCATTATGGCTGCTCTATGCTGGGTACTTGCGGGGAAAAAGAGTATGGCTCTTGTGCTTGGGTATGTGCTCTAAACAGTATCAACATGTTGGCCTAAGGCTAGCATGTACTTCTCGAGAAAATCAAAACTCAGCAACGAATCAATACTCGTACAAATCTATTATCGAACACGTGTATGTAAGGTACAACAATCAAACACCAGATCTCCGTCAATGACACCATCCATATCACCAAAGCCGTGAAGATCATTCCCAATAACGCAGCCCAAGAAGACAAGATGACCACCCCCGCCGATTAAGTAGTAAACAAAGCTTGTCGGTATGTACAGAAATTTTCTCAGTATAGATACAAGTGAATTAGAGACGAAGTAAAAAGAACCGTGGTATCGTGTCGCACAGTCGTGGTGAACAGAGTGGTATCATAAGTGGCAGGAACAAGAGCGAAAATCAAAGCAGATAAGCCAACCCAGAAAATAGGTGGAAGCGCAATTTGTACAAGAGGAAAGATAAATCATTCTTCCATCAGAGCGTCGCCGCCGGTTTCCCGCCATTCTTTGGAGCGGTCAGTCAAGCGGCGGACTCCAGCCACGCGCTGTGCCCAGTGAGCTTCAGCAGGAGAACGGAAGGTGTAACCACGCTGCGAGGAGATCACGCCGATTCCCTGCAGAACAGCCTTGCGCGAGTCGCGGGAGAAAACAGCTGGGTGGTTGATCCACTCCAGAGCGGCCTTGAGATCAGCGTCCAAGGCGGTCATGGTCTGCGCGTCAACCCCAGCTCCTGGCGTGATGGTTGCCGTGTCTGAAGATCCGGAGTGGCCATCGTATGAGGACGATGTGGGGGTCCCACCTCGACTACCAGAGTCACTAGCACCAGAGGGCTTCGCTCCAGGAGGAAGAGGAGGCAGGCTACCCTTGCCAAGACCCTTCAGGATACTGCGAGTCTCGGTCAAAAGATGTTGTGCGCGATCATGCTGCCCACGCGACACGAGGATGAGTGCTCTCGTTAGCATGTCGGACGTCAATAACTCCATGCGTCGCTGAACAATGGACGGAAGAGGCGGAATAGGGGGGCTAGAGGGACGGCCAGGCTTGGCTTTCGGGTTCGGAGGAAGCATTGTAATGGCCAACAGCGAAGGTCGGGGAGAATGTGTGAGATGGCCGTCTCTCAAGAGGTCACCATAAGTCAGATCTGCCTGGATCAATGGGACCTCCTCCACACTAGACACACGCTGGTCATCAGTGTCCGATACACCTCCAAGTGCCTCGAGTCCCGAGACTAGACTCTCCCAGGCGTCTTGAGGCAGATTGTCCTGACTCGAATTATCCGGAGAAATAACGAGTTGAACGAGAATGTCGCGCTTATCTCCGAAGCGCAGATCTCCAAGAGCAGCCTCCGCATCGCGCCCTGTGGCCCTTTTTGTGGTGTGAAGAGCGCCGCTAATCTTGACGAACTTGGCCGGGGACCCTTCGGGCAGACGAAGCTTGAGTTTGACATTTTGGTGCGAAGTCGATTGCAGGGAACCCAAGCAACCAGCCACGCACTCGCGAAGCATCATCCAGTCCTTGACATAGAGGTATGAACCTTTGGTGCGAGTTGACAGTTCGATCATCGTGTCCGGTTTGTGGGTCAATCCTAGACCGAAGGAGTGAATGCTAATCCTGCATATGGTCAGTATAAAAGCACTTCTCAAGGTGGTATGACGAATACGAACTTGGCAGCCTCCGCACGGGAGACAACGAAATCGACACTCTCCGGATCGGACGTGGAGGAATCGCTGATCAAAAGGATAGAGGAGACAGGGTTGGCCGACTTGCGCTGCATGAGCAGGTCCATAGCCACATTAGCACCTTCAACGACGTCGGCACGAAGGCTCTTCTGGCCCACCGGGCGGATAGAGTCGAGAATCTTGCTCCAACCACCCCAATTCTTGGTAGTCATGCCGACTAGCGGAACCCCTCCACCACTCGAGCCGAAAGTCACCAACCCCATGCGATCGCGAGGGCCAAGGTTCTGTACAAGGAACTTGAGAGCATCTCGGAGGAGAGTAATCTTCAGTCCCTGCATGGACGAAGAGACCGGTATCACGACAACAAGGTCCAGGGGAATGTGAAACGAGGATTGATATGGACTATCCATGCCGGCATTGGTATAATCGGTGATAGCCGTGTTGTTGGAGCGAGCCGCTCCGTGGGACGAGTTTAGAGAAGCCTGGCGTTTGATCTGGCTGGCTCGGTACTCTTCTTCCTCCGCACCAGAATTATCCAAGTCAAAGTCGCCGTTCCGGGACATGCCATCCACTGGATGTAAATCGATGAGGGCCCGTCGCCAAATGTCAAGCTGTTTCCGGGTAGGGAAGCGAAGGTAGAAGCAAGGAAGCTCGGCCACAGACAAGTTCAAAGTCAGGACAAGGTCATCTACACCACTGTCAGTCATCAAGGTCACCTACTCCTGGCAGTTCAACTCACCTGGCGAGACCTCCATGCTCTGAAGGTGCTTCTTGATCAAGATTGATCCTTTCAGCGTTGACCTCGTAGTCTTTGCCTTCGCTGGCTCCTCATCAGGGTGACGACGGGGGTTGCTTTTCTTCTCCTTCACACAAATGAGCATCTCACCGAACAGATAGCATTCCAGCTCCTGCCAGGATTGACGATCTTTGCCCACGCTCATCTGACCATGCAATCTAAGCTTGCCGAACCTTTACTCACGTCAGCTTCAGGGATGCACCAGCAATTGATGAAATGAACCTACCGTTGGAATTCCAGGCCATGCCAATTGTCAACTTTCTTACGCAACTGCTCCGCAAGTTCGTCCAGATTCTCCTGCGGTTCGAAAGGAATCTGTCGAGGCTCTTGAACGGTGGGAAATCGCATGGCGCTCAATGTTTCGTCCTGTGGTTGAGGCGTAGCATTTTCTGTGTGGCGTAAATCATCGTCATCTGGGCGCCAACTACCCTCGGGCACTTCGACGGTGATTAGACAGGTCAGGGCCTGCTGTTGGCGGGAACGGTTGAGGGTGGGAAATTCGCTGCGAATGGTCACAGTCGGAGCCGGGATGGGTTTCTTCGTGATGGGTGGACGGGGGCTGAGGTCGGATTCCATGGCTTGCACGTCGTAGTCATGCCGTCTGACATTGGCCGAATGTTGTGGATCATTGTAATCGGCGGATGACCCGGCGGCACTGCCGTTTCGTGAATGCTGTTGGCGGGAGCCCTGGGTGAGACGTTCGACACGATCGCGATGGCTGCCAGTGTCTCTGCTGTCTCGACGGATATACATATCCCGGCTTTCGCGGTTGGTATTAGGGCGACTTCCTGCATCACTGGGACGACGTCCGGGGGCTGAGTTCGAATCCCATGGCGTAGGGGTCGTATAACCACTTCGTTGCGTAGCTGCGTCGCTGGTCACTGAGCGGACAATATTGCTTAGTTTTTCTATGCATGATCGATCAGCACATGTCAATATGACACCTAGAGCGCACTTTCCACCTACCAAGATCGAGCACATTGCCTCCCCGACTAGTGTCCAAGCCAAGCGGCGCATCGCATGTAGGGCAGTACTGGCCCTCACATTCGCGGATGAACTCATAGAAGCAGGCCTCGTGTGATACGTGTGCGCAGGAGAATTGCAGAACTCGCTCTCCCCGCAGGGTATGCTCTAAGGGCTCGTCACACACGGCGCAATCACTGCCCACAAAGGTCCTCTCGCGCCGCGTCCGGCTGCGGTCCACGTCCACGGCCGCCATGGGGTTTGCTGCGCCGACAGAGCCAGAAGATGAATTGAGGTTATTGTTCGGATAGCCGGAAGCACTATTCGCGTTCGAAGATGCGCGGGGTCGAGTGGGGTCGGAATGGCCTGAATAACCGCTCCCTGGACGGTCTGAACGGTGGGTGAAGGAACGAAACGGGCGTAATGAACGAGTGTTAGAGTCAGAACCGGAGGTGTCTGCAAGCGGTGATTCGTTGATCGATGTCAGTCACTGAAGAGAAAAGATGTAGTCGAGGGTGATGGACCTCAGCGGTAGAGATGAAAGTAAGGAAATGGTAAGGTAGGGTAGCATAACACAGCGTGCTCTCCCGTGGATTCCGGAATGATGGCCGTCCCCTTCAAAGACAGAGAGCAGCGATGCAATGCAGAATTGAGAGGAAGTAGGAAAGAGAGTGGTGAGTGGAGAGTAAACGCAGTTTAAGGGTGTGGAGGAGACAGGAATGGGTCCAAAGGAGAGACAGCAGAGGGACCAGAAGCAGAGAGAGGCAGAGGTAATGTTGCAGCAGCAGCAGGAAACAACCATATAAGATTCAAGCAGCCGAAACCTAACACATCCTCATGACCAACGCTAGTACGAGAGCAGATAAGAAAAGCAATCAAGACAGTGGTATAGACTTACGAAGCGGAGACTTCTTTTTCGAGCGACCAAAGAAACCACGCTCGGATCCGTGACGGGCTGGTATGTTGGTTCCAGGATTGGAATCCGATCTGGAGGGGGGCCGATGTTTCCACATGGGCCTGTTGAAACACAAGACTGACGGGTATAAGACAGGATAAGACAGGAGAGAAGGGAATGGAAGCTGAAGGGGGCAGAGAGTTCTGAGTGCAGCTTGCTTGAAGCCAAAAAGCAAGAGGATTTACTGCTTAG